>NC_081311.1:94040606-94343636 GCF_026419965.1 Kogia breviceps
ATGGCTGTTATTTTATTCTCTGCTATTATTTAATAGAGACCTTCATCCAAGACAAATGGGATTTTATTAGGTAAAAACTAAGTACAAATGTGAATCATCTATTCTGGTCTTGTGGAAAGGCTCCTTTTATACTTATTCTAAGCCTTGCTTTCATACTTACTCATTAATTCTGTTGAACTAATGCAACAATCACTTTCTCTGAGTACTGTTAAAATATTATTAGAGTCACAAATTTACTCATGGTCTTATCTTCTGAGAGTTTCAAAGTAATGAAACCTAGGACTAGTGCAGAGATTATAAAGAGGGGGCGATTTTCTCTCCAATTGCACGTGGGAAATGTTCAATAAATGTTAGCTGTCATCATTGCTATTATGAATATTAATTGTTATTTGCCCTCTCACTCCCCCATTGAGACCTGTTGGCTATCCCAATGCCACCACCAAAACACATACACCTGCATACCGGCAGAACAACAGCCCACCATTCGCATTTATACTCAGAGAAATCTAACTGAAAGATTCCACACTGACCCATTCACAAGTGGGTTAATGTACCTCCCTGTACCTGAAGACAAGAAGAAAGCCATCCTCGCCCGCTCCCCAACCATAAGAATACAAGACTAAGAGGGATAAAAAGGAAAACTTTCTATTTTGTTCCATACTACCAAGAGGTCCCTGTATGATGCAAAGGAATAAGCCCAGATTTTTAGAGTCAAAGAGACCTGAGTTTGAATCTCAGTTTCCTGCTTTACTAAATCTGTTATCTGAGTTTAATATACTTGTCCATAAAATGCAGCTAGGGAGAACCTACATCATAAAATTTTTCCTGTCTCAACTCATGTCTCAGGGACTTAAAATCAGTAATTATGAAAGGGTCCAGGCTCTGCTAAAAATTTCCATCGATTTTCTTATAATTAAAAGTCAGGAGATTGGACTAGAAAATCCTCTTCCAAGGTACCTTATGGCACTATGAAATTATGTTATACATAGATTCCTGAAGCTCCTAGTTATATGATAGTCCTTAGTTAGGCTTTGGGAATTACCACGATCTTGACATCAATCTTTTTTTCCCCTAATTTCCCCAGTGATGAAATTTTTTTGCTTTAATTTAATATCTTTGTAGATTGCCAAAGCTCTGTAGGCTTAAGCTTCGGTCTTTTAAGCTTGGGTCTTATGAATTTAAGTACCCTCACCTCATGAGTTACAGCCAAGATAAGCATTCTGCTAGATGCTGGCTATACTTATTCCAACTGTCAATATATGCTTAAGAACTGGGGGATAAACATAGAATGGGTTTACAGACCTGTTCTGAGACTATCTCAGTTCAAGCCTCCATCAATTCTGCCATTTACAGTAACATGGATGGACCTAGAGAAGATCATACTGAGTGAGGTAAGTCAGACAGAGAAAGACAAATACCACATGATATCACTAATATGTGGAATCTAATAGATGACACAAACTTATCTACAAAACAGAAACAGACTCACAGACATAGAAAACAAAGTTATGGTTACCAGGGGGAAGGGGGAGGGATAAATTAGGAGTTTGGTACTAACATATACACACTACTATATATAAAATAGATAACCAACAAGGACCTACTATATAGCAGAGGGAACTATACTCAGTATTTTGTAATAACCTGTAAGGGAAAAGAATCTGAAAAAGAATATATATCTGTATAACTGAATCACTTTGCTGTACACCTGAAACTAACACAACATTATAAATCAACTATACTTAAAAACAAACAAACAAATGAAAAAACTCCATCAATCTTGAGTGGTGAGCAATGCTGCCCTTATGGTTTCTGGAGGTTAATGTTAGCTCTGAAAATAGAGGCGGGCAAATTTTGAAAAGTAAAACAAGTATCAGTCTTTCTCTTTATAGTACTGAGCAAGTAGGTTTTATTACTTTAAACTAAACACCCTGGCAACACTTTCCTAAGGTTCTGAAATTAGGTATTTTTATTTTCATTAAATTGTGTACGACTTTAAACAAACAAAAAAGCAGCTGAAGATAAGAAGAAACAGACTGTGCATTTCAGCTCCCAGGAAGACAATAAACTGAAATCCATCTCAGTATTTAGATAGTCAAAGACTTCACAATTTTCCAAAAGAGGGAGAAGGAAGACAATTCCTTCAAAAACACAACTAAGTGCTGTGTTCAGACCACTTGACTTCCTGTTTCATTATTGCTGCTCTTGCAACAATACCAGGCAGCATGGAACACAAGGTATGTCTCGTCTCCAGCCCCCACTTCCCACCCCCACAGGCCTTTCAAAGACCCTACCCAAGGTCTCTGACACTGGATACCCAGAATAGCCCAATCTAGAACTTATCTTATTTTCAAAAATGTAGCCATTGATCTGTGTCTACTTCAAGTTGAATAATAGATATTATCTGTCTTCATGTTTGCTGATCTATCATCACGTTATATCCTTTAACATTGATCATACGTATTTTAAAGCTCCTATCATGGTTCCAAAATTTAGGTGACATCTGGGTCTGCCTTGTTTTCTTTTTTTTTTGCGGTATGCGGGCCTCTCACTGCTGTGGCCTCTCCCGTTGCGGAGCACAGGCTCCGGACGCACAGGCCTAGTGGCCATGGCTCACGGGCCCAGCCGCTCCGCGGCATGTGGGATCTTCCCGGACCAGGGCACGAACCCGTGTCTCCTGCATCAGCAGGCGGATTCTCAACCACTGCGCCACCAGGGAAGCCCTGCCTTGTTTTCTCTTCATTTTTTTTCTTGTCATTTTTATGGAATTCTGGATATTGTGTTCAGATGAATAGTAAAGACCGACGTAAATAATTTTCTCATCCATCTTCTCTCTATGTGGGGAATTGAATCTCTTTATTAAGTATTTTAGCTGGCTTTGGGACTTGTTTTTGCTACCTTCAGGGCACCACAGATTTCAAACATCTACAGGATTGGGATGTAATTATGTAATGCTTACAGTGGGACCTGGGGCTCCATAATATATTTTTTTGAGAATTATATTACCATCCTCAGCTGTCGACTGCCCTTGCACACCTGCACATCGGTGTTTCCTTCACTCTACTACCCCCGTACTAGCACTAGCCCACTTCTGCTTATAACTTTGCATCAAGTTATACAGAGGGAGTGTTCTTGCTTGGTTCTACAGTTCTAATCTCAGTCTTAGAGAAGTCTTGTGATCTTGGACTACAGGAGCAAGAATTTTTCAGTACATCTTCCCCTTTATTGCAGCCAAAGTCTGCCTAGTGTTTGGGAAGGGGGGTGGTTTTGAAGGGAAAGAGTTTCCTGACCTTCACCAATACCAATTATTTATAATTGGTAGTTGACTTATCTTTGTGTCATGCACAATCATGTATTCCATAGATTTTCTCATGTCCACGTCCAGTGGCAGAGAGATTTTCTTTTTCCTCTTTTAGTCATCTATCTTTGCTTGGGCCTTGGGAGCTGGAAGGTCTCCTGCCCCTTCCCCACCAGCTTAAGTCTTTTGCTTAATATAAGAGAAGGACATGGGGAATTGTGGGATTTGCGTTCTAAGTCACTAGAGGGCTCTCAGCAGGTCTGCTGTTCTGCCCTGAAACATTCTCTTGAATAGCCAATGGAGGCCGATGGTTCATGTGTGAATATAGACACTCCTTGGGTTCAGTGTTCTCAGTTATTCTAACCTGTCGTGCCAGTCCATATTAAACTTACAAGAAATCATTAAAATTATGGCTGTTTTATTTTTACCTATTTTTACAGCAGCAACCTCTTTCTCCTGTGCTCTGTCAACAGGGAAACAATTTGGTGTCACATGTCTCCTTGTATAGATCTAGCACTCTTTAGAATTTAATGCAATTTGTTGCCCTGTAGACTCAACTCTCTAATGGACTTAAGGAAAACTGTAATTTTTTAATGGATAGGGTAGGAGCGATGTTCTCTTGTGGGTTCCTACCTTGTAAGCAGAAGCGGAACTCTATATTGAAGTACTCTAATGTAAATTTCAGAAAATAAAAGAGGTAAACTTTTAATTTCTAAAATATCTGTGCTATTTATTTAACTTTGGATTTATGTTTCAGATTAGTTGATGCCTTTTGCAATCAGAGACATTAGAGGCACAGACATGACTGGCATTTTTCTAAGTTAAAGAAATTGAGCACTTGAATTCTGCTCATCTCCTTGAACTTGTTTTCAAATACTCATTCTGTCCATAACTTGTCATAGAAGTTCTTAAAGGGAATACTTTTCTGATGTGGATTCCTATTTTTAACTTTTTCTTATTGTGGTAAAAATATGTAGGATGAGGTTTACCCACTTAATAAAAATTTAAATGTACAGCGCATTACTGTTAACTATACATACAATATTGTACCATGGACCTCTAGAACTTTTCATCTTGCATCACTGAAATGCATCTCCCCATTTCCATCACCCCCCGCAGCCCTGGGAAGCCACCATTCTACTTTCTGCTTTTAACCATTTTGACTATTTTAGAGACCTCATATAACTGAATCATGCAGTATTTGTCCTTCTCCTACTTGCTACTTTCATTTAGCAAAATGTCCTCAACATGGATGAGACTTGAAGACATTATTTCAAATTTTGATCACAATCCATAGTCCTAACAGTACCACAATATTTATCTATTTTACATGAGAGAAAATTGGCTGTTAAAGCCAAGTATTACTTACTGTATTAAAAGTTGAATAAAACCACAAAATAAAATAAGAAAAATGCATTCTTGTTTCTTCTGCAGCTGTTAAGTAAATCTTCCTATTTCATCTCGTATCAAGTAATCCCTACAATATAGTGAACAATGACACAATAGGGAAATTAACACAACTGAAAATAGTTCTTAAGCATCTTAACAAGGATAAAGCCACAGAGAAATTATAGGCAATTGCAACAATAGTTAAATTGGTGGTCAAAAAGAAAACTGAGTCAGAGAACAGAATACAGAGAGAGGAAAATCCAAACTTCTAAACTCCTGAAATTGGTAGCATCAAAATGCACCCCAACTGGAAGTAATTATAGTTAAAATTCATTGGTCTGACATAATCACCAGTTTCACATAATTATTTCTTCCAAATAAGCAAGTAGAGCAGATATTAGTTTGAAGCAATGTAATATGGACAAGATTTGGAGTCATCAACCGCGATTTAAATCTTGTACTCAGTCGTTCCATGACTTTGGATCACTTAGTTACTCACTTTGTTAATCTTGGTTCTTTTCATCTGTAAACTAGGTGCTAGTATCTTATTCCCAGGGTATAAAGATTAAAGAAATGTATATAGATGTATAATGTATATAGCACGGTTCCAATCACATAGAAAGTATCAATTTTCTTTGTCTAATCTTATAAAAGCTTTCACAGGGCTTTGCAGTGCTTTATCCTTCTGCCTTCTTTTAAAACCAAGAGGCACTTGACATTGGTTCACCTTGAAATGACTCAGTGTCATCAGATAAATTCTCCCTGCTTTTAAGTCCTCTATCAATTACTGTCAGTGTAATTCAAGGGACAATTAATCACTTACTACTTATGAAATCTCTTCTCTTGCTGTCTGTATGGCTAATCAGCAGCCTGATTTTCAAATTAACTGTTGGTGACTTTCTCTACCTCTTAATTTGTAAGCACCTTGAAAGCTGAGACTGCCTTTAAGTTTTTCTCTTTCCAATAAAGTTTTAGCAAATACAGTAAATTGGAAAGTTGTCATGTTTTTGAAAATAAAACATACTTGTACAAATCTATATTTAATAAGACATTAAAGGGTCCCATTTATTTATATGGTTTGCCCCTGCACTGAATATTCTCATTCAACTATGAGTTTATACTATTTAACATTTTCTGTCATTGTGTGTACATTAATGTGTCTGTTTCAAGTTGTCTCCCTTCACTCAGCTTCAGGATTTCTAAATTGCTCTCTACTGTAACAAATCAATTTACATATCAGTGAATTTCCTTTATTACAACTTGAAGCTAACAAATTCTGTCTGGTGACCCAAAGAGTCTGCCAACCAAACAGGTAGATATGCTCTGTGGAAATAGTTTTTCTTAGTACCACATAGGACTTACATTATAGATTCATTTTCTGTATGAGATTTACATCATTGTTTTTCAAAACGTAGTACTTTATTGAATCATTCAGAAGGATCGTTAAAAGTACAGATTCCTCAGACATACTTAAATATTCTGATTAATGGAATAATATATAATAATAATAATAACAATAGTAATTATATAGTTGCAACTGCCAACTAAGAAACCACAGACAGCTCAAAGTTTGATAATTTTTATGGACTTAGTGTTTATGGTGACAACCTACATTCCCCTCCCCACCCCTCATATATTTCCTGCTTCTTCCTCTTGATTGCAAATTTTAGTGGGATCTTCCTTGCATGAATGACAACATGTCAATTGTGAAGTTTTGATGAGAGAGATTAAAGAAAAGGTTAAAAAAAGAAGATGACACATAAATAACAACAGATAAGGTTCTTGCTACTTTCCTCTATGGGACACTAATTCATTTATTTGTTTATTTTTTTAAAAAATTACTTATTTGTAGATTTACATTTATTTTTCACTCATAATACATATATATATATTTGTTGATTTCTTTGTCAGGCCCTATGTCATGCTCTTCTCTACAGGTTTTCTTAACTTTTTTCTGTCCTTAATATATTCTGGGTAAGCATATATATACATGTACCTGCACACACACACACACACACACACACACACACACACACACACACACACACACACAGAGCCCACAGCATTTGAAGTCCATGCTCTATACACATTTTAAGCCAAAGATTTTATTTTATACATCTCTATAAATCCATTCAAATCTCACAAAAATTCTCATTTCAGATGGGAATTCAATGTGGAAACTAAGATAAGTAAAATAAAGTTACCCAATGTCACTCAGCTAGAATTTATCAGAACAAAAATTTAATACAGGTTTATCTTTGCCCAAATCTATGCTATTAACTTTTAACTCCTCAGAAAAACCTAAGACTTCTAGAATTTCTCCTCTACATATTATGAGCAACTCCTAAATAATAATTTATATTACCCATGGCATCAATAAACAAAAAATAAATTGATGCATGTTGGTAAGAGACTATAATGCTATTTGGTTTCTGACAGCTACATTCCTGTGTATTGGAAGGAGCAGGAATTAAATTGTTAAAAAGCTAAGCTTATTGCTAGAGTATTTTTATATATAAAAATAAAATGTAATAGTAAATAAATATTTATATTTAATATATACTCCAATCACTGATCTTGTACTTTCTTGCCACTTCTCACAAAAAGTATTTTATGAGTACTAATAATGGTGGTGATCTTTTTTGTAGAGAAACAATTCCCTTCAAAGCTGGTTTATAGGCAACAGAGGTTAAGTAGATGGAGAAAGAAACTTAGAGGAAATCTTAGAGTCATATACTTTGACAGTCAAGTGGAATATAGGACATTAACACAAATTATGTCCTAACATGATTGAATTATGACAAATTCAAAAAATTCAAATCCTTATAGGCACACACACATTCAGAGAGAGAGAGAGAGAGAGAGACAGAGACAGAGAGAGCGGGATGTCTAGCTATACAAAAGAAAATTCAAGGATGATGTAACATTACAATTTTATATGTATGTCAGTGTCTTCATGCTCCAAAATCTGTTCGTTTTGTCTTTGCATGAAATAAACTCCCTCTAACATTTGCCTGCTTACCTCCTGCCCATCCTTCAACAAACAGTTCAACAGCTCAGTGTTCACCGTTTTCAAGAGGATTTTCAAAATCCCTAAGTTTCTTTTCCTATGAGTTTGGAGCAGTGGATATGTTTGCAGCCATCATGTAATTACTAATTAGGACAGTTGCCTGATACAGACCATCTATACATCAGATATTGTCTACCATACCCTGACTAATATTAAAGTCAGAATTATCTTAGAATTATCTCTGTGCTTCTCATCTTCATGACTGTAAGTTCCCAGAGGATGGGGACTTTCTGATTTTACTAAGAATAGTGCACAAAATGGGTAATCCTAAAGATTTGTTTGAAATAGACTAACATAAGGAAACTAACATGTTTGTAGACTTGAATTTTAAAGTATTTCCTATATATATCCCATGTGCTCTGGTGGTTGATTATACACACGCAACTACAAAGCAAAGCAAAACAAAACAAAACAACAACACATGTCCATTTCCCTGTACAAATTTAAACTATTTCCAGACTAGTTCCAATAAAAATAGAAAATGACCTAATAAGCCTGGAGAGAAATTAGTCCTTTTACTTATTAGAGCTACTTCTTACTAAGTTTTGTTCTATTTTTTTTAAGACAGCAAAAATTTTCAAATTTTTGTACAATAAAATCCCCCAAAGGTAGAGAGGTATTTTTTGGTATATTTTGTGAAATTAAATAACATATCCGAAAGAGCAGTTAACCAATGGAAGGAACAGAAATATGGTCAGAGTTTTTTAGCATCTCATCACTTGGTAAAATACCTGCCAATTCTATACATCATTAGCCATACATGTTGTTTGCTCTCCTTTGGTTAAATGAAACACAGCCCAAAACAAAACTTCAAATATTTTTTCCTTTTTTTTTGCTTTGTTTTGTTTGTGGTAAAAGTGTGCCTCTTTTGAAACATTATGATGCTAGATGACAGTTTGTGGAAAATCAACCCTCCCTGGATGTGGAGAATCTAAACTTTGGATTATTGTCCTGTGGTGGAAGGTACCATCTCTGTTTTTCTGTATGGGCTGTTTTTGTGCATTTATGTTATTATTTTTATTGTTAATTCTTGGACCTAAACTGTGAGGACCTTCATTAGATATGGATGCTGTGTACTCACAAATTAGAGTTAAACTCTCCTGTAGTATGGCACTTATTCTTTACCCTTATGGAGAATTCTCAAATCTTCCTTCTAGTTAAATACAGTACTTACACATTTAATACCTGTCTATTGAAAATAAAGGACAGAAACATATTCTTACAAACAGGGTGCCTGTCATCTGTTATCTAACATTCCAGAAGAAAGCAGAGAATACCATATCTGAAGACTTAATTTTTTTCCACACTATCTTATTTGCAGCTGAGAAGTTCAGAGAATCCATGAATCATGACATTTTCTGGCCTAAATGGGTATACGAGATCATCTAAATCCAGTTTTTCCCTGATAATTTTGGCTCCAATACCCTTCTCACTGTAGTTTATTCTATTCATAAATATCTTATGGATTTAACAATAAAATTATTACTGTGTGATACAGAAATAATTGGACAAGTTTTTTGAACTCTCCTTTATTTTCTTTTTCATCTTTAAAATGGAAATGAAATAGTACCTATCTCATGATATTGTTAAGTGGATTCATTTTATTAAATTTTAAAGCATTTTAAATAGTGCCTGTCACAAAAAGTTATAGAAATAAATAACATTTAAGCTAAATATATTAATAACAATTTTTCTATAGAATTCACTTAAATAAAATTCTTAATATTCTTATTGCAAAAGAAAACTGTATAATTTTAAATTATAAGTACTACTTTGAGTTATTTATTTTTCCATGAGTGTGTATTGTCAGGAAATACATTTAAGCATTAATTGCTGTTTTTTTATGCAGATCCAAACTTATGTTAAACTATAGAATGAACATTAATCAAACAGGCAAAAAGTGCTCTTGACTTTTTGAGTTCTTTTTATAAATAATAACAAATTTATTCATAAATAATAAACGTTTTCTTTATGTTTAAATTTAAAATTTAATACTTATATTTAATATTTCTTTTCTTTAATAAAAATAAATAATTTATTTGCTTAGAAATAACATAGGTTTGATAAATATATTCTCACTAAAAAATAATTAGCCATAATTATCTTTATATCTTCACCACCGAGCACAGATTTTTGTAGTACTAGAGATATCCTGAGTTAGTTAGTAAATTAGTTTGATCAAATAAATGAGTCTAAGGTACCTTTAGAATATCTTGAGGCAAGTTTGCACAATTATCAACTTTATGCTCATCTTTAATTTTGTGCATTTGTATTACTAATATTTTCCATCTCTAACCACTGAACTCTAGTGGATTTTAAAGCAAAATGCAAAACTGAGGATAAAAACAATTTATAGAATAAAAAAACAAACAAAAAATGACCCCAAGTGATAAATTGTATTACAAGCTCTATGATAATAAATAGACATATTTAGTACATGGAATGAAATGAAATCCCAAAGTGTTGAATAAACATGTGAATGAATAAATGTTCAATGCCCAACGTTTAAATGCCTCCATCTGTGTATATGAAGTTCATGTTCTCTCATCAGAGGTATATTAATGCCAGGCTCCATTCTCATTAATACCCATCTTTGGAGCACCTACCACTGTGCATGGTAGTGATCTCTGGCAGGGGTTCCAAAGCAAAAACAGCACTGTGTAGTGTTCCAGTCTTCCTGTGGTCAACATCACATTCCATAGTGTTGTTGAAAAGATGGACTCTGCTTGTAATATAATTTGAAATTTTGGCACACAGTGATTTAAAATATAACTGCATGGCTGAGTTTAGCTATAGATTTTAAACAAGTTACCATGCTGTTTATAATTGGTGAATCTCTTCCTCCTGGCTCTTTTCTACCTGCTTACTCAGCACGAGCAATGAAACTAAGATAAAAGTTGGGAAAGGGAATTAAGGCAGGCTTGAGAGATCCTTTAATTATTTGATTAATCGAAGGAAATGGATTTAAATGATTTTCTGCCTGACTAGGAACTAGAGAAGTGAGGAAGCGAGCTATCCTCCTTGTGCAACCAAGGACCCTGTTACAGATTGAACTGTGTGCCCTCCAAATCCATATATTGAAGTCCTAAGTCCAATGTGACTATATTTAAAGATAGGGCCTTGAGAGAGCTAATTAAGGTTAAATTAGGTCATATGGGTGGGGTCAGAATCTGATGGGATTGGTGTCCTTATAAGAAGAGGAAGAGACACCAGAGATAGATGTCTCTCCACTCATGCACAGAGGAAAGGCCATGTTAAGACATCCCAAAAGGTGGCGGTCTGCAATTCAGGAAGGTATTTGCAGAAACAACCCTGACGGCACCTTGATGTTGAACTTCCAGCTTCCGGAATTGTAGGAAGTACATTTCTGTTGTTTAAGCCACCAACTCCGTGGTATTCTCAGCCTGAGTTGATGAATATAGTTACCAAGAAGAGAGGTTAGAAGTGATCCCAGGCACAACTCTTTAGAATGGCCAAAAGCCAGCCCAGGACAGATTAGATGTGAGGCTTCTCTTCTCTTGCATGGATGGTGGGGGGTTGGGGTGGGGTGCGGTTGTGAATTTTACCCCTGACAGAAGTTGTACCTTCTATATTACATTGAGAATGGTTCCAGCAGGAGATTGTAAAACCTTTCCAGGATATTAACCAATCTAAAACAGACTTCCTAGTTGGCTAATCCCATGGCTTCAGTTAGAGTATAGTCTAGTGGTTTGTTTGCTGACTAAGTCTCAAAGGTTGCCAAAGGCCATGTCAGATTAAGATATTTGGGAGGTTAGATCTTTACTAAGGCATCTATAAATTTATATTCTTCTCCTCCTTCCCCTAGTTCTTCTTTTTCTTCTTCTTCTTCTTCTTTTTCTAGTGAACCCATCTATAAAACAGGAAAATAAATTCACTTGCTTGTAGAAAGAGAGCTATCTTGGTTCAGTTCTGTGTCCATACATCTTTATATTTTAGAGGCCTCTGGAGTTGCTTTAAACTGAGGTTTAGACTGAATATGCCAAGTTTTCAAGAAATAATGAGGCCTTCATTAGGAAATGCAGTTAAAATAAAATTGGCAAAAACTGGGTCAAGGTTTTTCTGGGGAAGTTTTGAACAGGACAGTGACACTGCATATTTCTAATATAAAGAAAACATGGTACCATGGAGAAATCCAGGCAAGGAAAAGGGCAAGAAGTGTAGAAAGAAAATTAGTTATTGAAGAGGGTTACCTGAAGTACTAGAGTTATTCTGAAAGTTATTACTTTAATTTAGAGTAATATGTTTTATATAGTGAGATAACCAATCTAGTCATTACCTTGACCTCACTGTCTGATGTGTGACAAAAGCTCCTCGAGATACAAAAATGAATTTTAATATGGCATATCAGAGTGTATGTTTCAGACCCACTTGGTTTTAAATCTTTCTTCTGATCAATTAGGGACTTATGGGGACCTAAAGCCCTATCTGTCATTTGTATCTTGCAGTATGGAAAGAAGCATTTTCTCCAATTGTCATGAATCTGCAGACAATTGTTCTTTGAGAGGTTATGGTTGTTCCATCTCACAGTTTCAATAAATTGAGACAAGTTATAACTGGAATATGATAGAGAATTCTATTGAAAGCAGGCAAAGAAACTACAAAAAGAATGCATTTATTTATCCTATTTTCAATGTGTTCAAAAGTAGCTGGAAGAGGGCAAGGTTTCTGTTGTTCAGACAGTGGCAAGTGAAGGCAGCAAAGTAGTCACAGGAATTAGTCAAGAGGCAGAGTTTGTGATGAGGAATCAAGTATTGATTTCAATCCATAGCAGTAGGTATTTTGGAATCAGTAACTGTGGCTGCCTCAGGGAATCAGGTTGGAAGAAGCACAGTGGGTGTTCTGAAAACGCCATGACTTAGCCACAAGGAAACCAAATCCAAATAACTGGATGCTCGTCACCTGAGAATGTTTTCAGTTTCAGATGTCACGTAGACAGTAGTATCAATGGCTGGGCTACCAGAAAAAAGAATTAGAAACCATGGCAGTAAGAAAAATCAGCTTTTCTTGCATCAAATTAGTAGTAATAACTAAAGAAGAGAAATCTTAGGAAGATAGTCTATCAAACTGATAAAGATGATAATGCCATGGATGGACCTAGAGCGTATCATACTAAGCAAAGTAAGTCAGAAAGAGAAAGACACATACCTTATATGTGGAATCTAAAATATGACACAAATGAACTTGTCTATGAAACAGAAACAGACTCATAGACATAGAGAACAGACTGGTGGTTGACAAGGTGTGGGTGAGGGTTGGGGAACAGTTGGAGTGGGAGGTTGAGGTCAGCAGATGCAAACTATTATATAGAGAATGGATAAACAACAAGGTTCTACCGTAGAGCACAGGGAACTCCATTCCATATCCTGTGATAAACCATAATGGAAAAGAATATGAAAAAATAACATATATATGTACAACTGAGTCACTTTTCTGTACAGCAGAAATTAACACAACATTGTAAATCAACTATACTTCAATAAAATTTTTAAAAAGATGATAATGCCAAGCTGAAAAATCACAAACTACAAAACTATTGCGAAAGCACCTGTGTAACCAAAATAATTGGTGATTATATCCTAAGAACTGCAATCAAAACGAAAGCAAATATTGAGTTCCTTTCACATCTTTAATCTTGAAATATTAATGCATTAATCTGCACTCATTTTTATCCAAGAGACCCACTGTCTTTTGTGCCCTCTACACAGTTCACAAACTCAGAATTGTGGTCAGACATGGACATTTATTTTTGTTTAAATGAACCATCCTCAACCTCCAAGTGTGAATAAAAAGGTGTACTGTACCCATTCTGTATTGTTTAAGTATGACATGTCCTTTTTTCTCACAATCTAGAAAAATAATTATAACTGATTTCTTCCTGAAGTTTCTAAGGGTATTAAAAGTATTACTTATAGATGTATTATAGGTATTTTATATATACGAAATAAATGGTTTCCAATAAGACAAATATTTAGGAGCTCAGCTAACCAGGACTTTAATGACCCTTCACATGTGTTGACTTCACAGGAGTCTGTACATACCAATCTAATCTTCAAAGCTGTGCTCTAGTCCTGAGCACTTCATAAAGAATTTTGTTGCTGTTAAGGCCTGCAAACGGCTGTTTATTTTTTCCAAAATCTCATTGCCCTTAGGATAAAGTCTACAGTCAAAAATTTGCTTTCTCATTCTAGAATGGCCATGTGAGAAGTTCAGCAAACCCTCCTCCCAGTGAAACAAGCCTTTGATTGGTAAAAATTACAGTACAAATTAAAAGTATCTGAAAGTTTTCCTTGGAACACATAGAAAATGAAGAAATGTTTAATCAAGAAAATCTATCACATATTTGTAAGAACAGTAAGAATGTGTGTGTGGGATGTGTGTGTATGACTTAAGCCATGATCTGCTCTGGTACCAACCACCATACCCAACTCAATGTGAAGGAAGCTCTACTCTAGGTGACTATGGACCCACCCCCATACCCAGCTCAGTGTGAAGGAAGCTCTACTGTAGGGGACTATGGCCAAAGCCATGGGCACCCTCTTCTCCCAGCACCTAGTCTAAAGCCATGGTTTTACTCCAGGAGGTTTATGCAGCCAGAATCTCTCATCCTCCTCAGCAATATACTGCAATACAGTAAGTCCCCTACATGCGAAAAAGTTCCATTCTGAGAGCACATTTGTAAATCCAGCAAAGTTAGCCTGGGTACCCAACTAACACAATCAGCTAAATAGTACTGTATTGTAATAGGTTTAGAATACTTTTCACACAAATAATACCTGAATGACAAACAAACACAAAAAATAAAGAAAACATTTTTAAGAAAACATTTTTAATCTTACAGTACAGTACCTTGAAAAGTACAGTAGTACCAGCTACATCACCACTGCTTTTACACTTGCTTCAGGACATCCTGGGCTTGAAATAAAGGTACTGTACTACTGTACACTATACAGTCCTGTACAGTAAAATACACAAAAACACAACCACGTGTAGAGGATGCACGTACATGACAATGTATGCCAAACACATGAACTAACTTGCGTGATTGGACATGCGAATGCACATTTGCATCTTTGAAAGTTCACAATTTGAAGGTTCATATGTGAGGGACTTACTGTAGTTCTAGTCCAGGTAGGTGGGACCAAAATGATCTGAGTTTCCTCACTCATCAAATACCCATTCATGAGGCAAAAGCTAGAACCCAGGTACAGCAGGTTGAGAATACTGGGAATTCATTCACTTTGTCCCAGCTTGCTTGTACTTTGTAGTTCCATGATGACAGGACCAAACGAAGAAGACCAGGGGCTACCATCGCCATGCAACACTCCACTCATAGAGTAGCATGCACATCTGGGAAAAACAGACCATTGTCCCCAGCTCCAGGCCCAGTGCAATGACATAGATATTCTGCCCTGGGATGGGACATACTGGAAGAACAGAAATTTCTGCAGCCTTCCCTAAGGGGGTTGACTTTATTTGGAATAGAGCTTGCAAAGTTTATGCCTAAGGAATATCTTGGTGGTAAGCAAAGAAGAGAAGGTTAGTAGCTCCATGATAGTATTAGCAACAAGCAAGATATAAAAAACTGGCTCAAAGTTATGCAAAGAGATCTAGGAAAAGAGACAGCTAAGGAATCCCCTCCTGAGACTGAGAAAGTCCTAGAGATAGGCAACACCTTGCTCATGCAAAATGGCCACTTTAATTAGGATTCGATTGTGGAGCAATTTGCTCCCAGGGTGTTGTCAAAAACAGTAGAACAATCAGCCAGCAAGGAGTGGAGAGGAATAGCTGGGTGTGATACCAAAAGAGGCAGACCAGCTAGCTTAACTGGGAGTTCAGAGAGAGAATATGAGAGAGCTTGACTAAGACCACACTCATCCCTGATGGTCAGAGGACTGTGCACAAGCCCATCTGAAGCCACACACTGTGGGGGGAAATAGGCTTCAGGGATCTGCTGCAGCCAAGTTCCTAAACAAAACAATAACAACAGGCCCTTGGGGATGGGGGTGAGGGCTGGGATGTGGTATCCAGAGTAGCTACAATCCATTATCTAAAATGTCCAGTTTTCAACAAAAATAGACATGCAAGTAATAAGAAAGTGTGATACATATACAGGAAAAGAATACATGCAATAGAAACTTCCTTTGAGTGTGTCAAATGTAGGACTTAGCAAAGACATGAAAGCAACTTTTAGAACTATGTTCAAAGAATTAAAGGAAGCTGTGTTTTGAGGAATTAAATGAAGGTGATGACAGTGTCTCATAAAAAGGATAATAGCAACAGAGATAGAAATCACAAAGGGAGTATGGAGGTTCCTTAAAAAACGACAAATAGAACTACCATACAACCCTGCAATCCCACTACTGGGCATATACCCTGAGAAAACCATAATTCAAAAAGAGTCATGTACCAAAATGTTCATTGCAGCTCTATTTACAATAGCCAGGACATGGAAGCAACCTAAGTGTCCATCAACAGATGAATGGATAAAGAAGATGTGGCACATATATACAATGGAATATTACTCAGCCATAAAAAGAAATGAAACTGAGTTATTTGTAATGAGGTGGATAGACCTGGAGTCTATCATACAGAGTGAAGTAAGTCGGAAGGAGAAAAACAAATACCGTATGCTAGCACATATATATGGAATCTAAGAAAAATAAATGTCATGAAGGGACTAGGGGTAGGATGGGAATAAAACACAGACCTACTAGAGTATGGACTTGAGGATATGGGGAGGGGGAAGGGTAAGCTGTGACGAAGTGAGAGAGTGACATGGACATATATACACTACCAAATGTAAATTAGTTAGCTAGTGGGAAGCTGCCACATAGCACAGGGAGATCACCTCTGTGCTTTGTGACCACCTAGAGGGGTGGGATAGGGAGGGTGGGAGGGAGGGTGATGCGAGAGAGAAGAGATATGGGAACATATGTATATGTATAACTGATTCACTTTGTTGTAAAGCAGAAACTAACACACCATTGTAAAACAGTTATACTCCAATAAAGATGTTTAAAAAAAAAAAAAAGAAATCACAAAGGGAACCAAGTGGAAATTTTTCAGTTGAAAAGTGTAATAACCAAAATGGAAAATTCACCAGGGGGACTCAATAGCAGGTTTGAGATGGAAGAAGACAGAGCCTGCAAATTTGAAGACAGATCAAGAATAGGCAATCTGAGGGAAAAGCAAATGAAGAAAAAGGAACAGAGCCTCAGAGAATGTGAAAACCACCAGTGCACCCACATACGCATAATGTGGGTACAGAAAGAGAGGAGAGCGGCAAAGAAGTCAAAAATATATTTGAAGATGTAATGGCTGCAAAGTTCTGACATTTTACAAAAATAACCAATCTGCACATCCTAGGAGCTCTATGAATGACAAAGAGATCTACACCTAGACACATTATAGTTAACACATTGAAGGACAAACAGAAAGTCTTGAAAGTAGCAAGATTAAAATCACTCATTATGTATATAGAAACCCAGATAAGACTAACAGCTGACATCTCATCATACTTATATTCTTTTTCCCATATAAAATGGGGATAAGTAGTTCTAATAATAAATTATTTATTTGAAATTTTAAGGCAATGGCACATAAAGGTATACTTCTAGAAGACAAAGTATAAAGTTGCTTGATAACAGCTCCCTCAGTGCTTTTTTTACCCTCACTAAATGGCACACACATATAATTTTAATACATAAGCTACAGGTCTTAATTTATAAGTGCTTTTAGTCTTGAATTCATGTAGAAAACAGAATATGGTAGCAAAAATATTTATAACACAGGTTTGCATATGGTGAGTGCTGAGTATTGTATGAATTGGTATAGACTATATTATTTTACTTACCTCATGGAAGACCTTGCACACAAAACTGAGTTTCATGGCTACCAAGATGCTATTGAAATACTGGAATAATAATTTAAAATTTATAAATTTATGTATGTGAAATTTAATGAGAAAGTAGTCCCTCATTTGATGAGAGATTTCAACAAAGTTGTTTTTTTCTTTTTTTATTGGAGTATAATTGCTTTACAATGTGTTAGTTTCTTCTGTACAATGAAGTGAATCAGCTATATGTATACATGTATACTCTCCCTCTTAGACCTCTCCCACCCGCCCCATCCCACCCATCTAGGTCACCACAGAACACTGAGCTGAGCTCCCTGTGCTATACAGCAGGTTCCCACTTGCTATCTATTTTACACAGGGTAGTGTATATATGTCAGACCTAATCTCCCCATTCATCCCACCCTCCCCTTCCCCCACTGTGTCCACATGTCCATTCTCTACATCTACATTTCTATTCCTGTCCTGGAACTAGGTTCATCTGTACCATTTTTCCAGATTACACATATATGTTTTAATGTACAACATTTGATTTTCTCTTTCTGGATAACTTCACTCTGTATGACAGACTCTAGGTCCATCCACATCTCTACAAATGACCCAGTTTTGTTCCTTTTTTTGGCTGAATAATATTCCATTGTATATATGTACCACATCTTCTTTATCCATTCATCTGTTGATGGACACTTAGGTTGTTTCCATGTCCTGACTATTGTAAATAGTGCTGCAATGAACATTGGGGCACATGTGTTTTTCTGAATTATGGTTTTCTCAGGGTATATGCCCAGGAGTGGGATTGCTGGGTCATATGGTAGTTCTATTTTTAGTTTTTTAAGGAAACTACATCCTGTTCTCCATAGTGGCTGTATCAATTTACATTCCCACCAACAGGGCAAGAGGGTTCCCTTTTCTCCACACCTTCTCCAGCATTTATTGTTTGTAGATTTTTTGGTGATGGCCATTCTGACTGGTGTGAGGTGATACCTAATTGTACTTTTCTAAAAATTAATTAATTTATTTATTTTTGGCTGTGTTGGGTCTTTTTAAAACTTCATCAGTGTTTTATAGTTTTCTGAGTACAGGTCTTTTTCTTCTGTAGGTAAGTCTATTCCTAGGCATTTTATTCTTTTTGTTGCAATGGTAGATGGGATTGTTTCCTTAGTTTCTCTTTCCAGTCTTTGGCTGTTAGTGTATAGGAATGCAAGAGATTTCTGAGCATTAATTTTGTATCCTGCAACTTTACCAGACTTATTGATTAGCTCTAGTAGTATTCTGGTGGTCTCTTTAGCATTTTCTATGTATAGTGCATGTCATCTGCAAAGAGTGAGAGTTTTACTTTTTTTCTAATTTGGATTCCTTTTATTTCTTTTTCTTCTCTGATTGCTGTGACTAGGATTTCCAAACTATGTTGAATAATAGTGGTGAGAGTGGACATCCTTTTCTTGTTCCGGATCTTAGAGGAAATGCTTTCAGTTTTTCGTCATTGAGAATGATGCATGCTGTGGGTTTGTCATATATGGCTTTTATTATTTTGAGGTAGGTTCCCTCTATGCCCACTTTCTGTAGAGTTTTTTTTAAATCATAAATGGATGTTGAAATTTGTCAAAAGCTTTTTCTGCATCTATTGAGATGATCATGTTTTTTTTTCTTTAATTTGCTAATAGGTGTATCACATTTATTGATTTGCATATATTGAAGAACACTTGCATCCCTGGGATAAATCCCACTTGATCATGGTGTATGATCCTTTTAATATGTTGTTGGATTCTGTTTGCTAGTATTGTGGAGATTTCTGTGTCTATTTATCAGTAATATTAGTCTGTAATTTTCTTTTTTGTGTGTGTGATATCTTTGTCTGGTTTTGGTACCAGGTGATGGTGGCCTCATAGAACAAGTTTGGGAGTGTTCCTGCCTCTGCAATTTTTTGGAAGAGTTTGAGAAGGGTAGCTGTTAGGTCTTCTCTAAATGTTTGATAGAATTTGCCTGTGAAGCTATCTGGTCCTGGACTTTTATTTTTTGGAAGACTTTTAATCACAGTTTCAATTTCATTACTTGTGATTGGACTGTTCATATTTTCTGTTTTTACTGGTTCAGTCTTGGAAATTTGTACCTTTCCAAGGATTTGTCCATTTCTTCCAGGTTGTCCATTTTATTGGCATATAGTTGTTTGTAGTAATCTCTCATGTTCCTTTATATTTCTGCAGTGTCCGTTGTTATTTCTCCTTTTTCATTTCTAATTTTATTGATTTGTGTCCTCTCCCTTTTTTTCTTGATGAGTCTGGCTAAAGGTTTATCCATTTTGTTTATCCTTTCAAAGAACAAACTTTTAATTTTATTTATCTTTGCTATCATTTTCTTCATTTCTGTTTCATTTATTTATGTTCTGATCTTTATGATTTCTTTCCTTCTACTAACTTTGTTTTGTTTGTTTGTTTTTATTCTTCTTTCTCTAGTTGCTTTATGTGTAAGGTTAGATTGTTTATTTGATGTTTTTCTTATTTCTTGAGGTGAGATTGAATTGCTATAAAGTTCCCTCTTAGAAATGTTTTTGCTGTGTTCCATAGGTTTTGGGTTGTAGTGTTTTCATTGTCATTTGCTTCTATGTATTTTTTAATTTCCTTTTTGACTTCTTCAGTGATCTCTTAGTTATTCAGCAGTGCACTGTTTAGCCTCCATGTGTTTGTGTTTTTTACAGTTTTTTTCCTGTGATTGATTTCTAATCTTATAGTGTTGTGCTCAGAAAAGATGCTTGATATGATTTCAATTTTCTTAAATTTTCCAAGACTTGATTTGTGGCCCATGATGTGACCTATCTTGGAGAATGTTCCCTGTTCATTTGAAAAGAAAGTGTATCCTTCCACTTTCAGGTGGAATGTCCTTTAAATATCATTTAAGTCTATCTAGTCTCATGTGTCATTTAAGGCTTGTGTTTCCTTATTAATTATCTGTGTGGGTGATCTGTCCATTGGTGTAAGTGGGGTGTTAAGGTCCCCCATTATTACTGTGTTACTGTCAATTTCCCCTTTATGGCTGTTAGAATTTGCCTTATGTATTGAGGTGCTCCTATGTTGGGTGCATAAATACTTATAATTGTTACATCTTCTTCTTGGATTGATCCCTTGATCATTATATAGTGTCCATCCTGATCCCTTGTAACTGTCTTTATTTTAAAGTCTATTTTTTCTGATATGAGTATTGCAACTCCAGCTTTATTTTGATTTTCATTTGCATGGGATATCTTTTTCCATCCTTCACTTTCAGTCTGTATGTGTAACTAGGTCTGAAGTGGGTCTCTTGTAGACAGCATATATCCAGACCTTGTTTTTGAATCTGTTGAGCCAGTTTGTGTTTTTTGGTTGGAGCATTTAATCCATTTACATTCAAGGAATGTTCCTATTACCATTTTCTTAATTGTTTTGGGTTTGTTTTTGTGGGTCTTTTTTCCTTCAATTTAATTTTTGTTAGTTTGATTAATATGTGCCTGCATGTGTTTCTCCTTGGGTTTATCCTATATGGGACTCTCTAGGCTTCCTGGACTTGGGTGGCTATTTCCTTTCCCATTATAGTCAAAGTTTTCAACTATAATCTATTCAAATATTTTCTCAGACACTTTCTCTTTCTCTTCTTCTTCTGGGATCCCTATAATTTGAATGTTGGTGCATTTAATGTTGTCCCAGAGGTCTCTCAGACTGTCCTCAATTCTTTTCATTCTATATTCTTTATTCTGCTCCTTGGCAGTTATTTCCATCATTCTATCCTCCAGCTCACTTATTTTTGTCCTTCTGCTTCAGTTTTTCTTCTATTGATTCCTTTTACTGTATTTTTAATTTCAGTTATTGTGTTGTTCATCACAGTTTGTTCATTAGTTCTTTTAGGTCCTTGTTAAACATTTCTTGTATTTCCCCTATCTGTGCTTCCATTCTATTTCTGAGATCTTGGATCATCTTTACTATCATTACTCTGAATTCTTTTTCAGGTAGGTGACTATTTCCTCTTCATTTACCTGGTCTTGTAAGTTTTTGCCTTGCTCTTTGATCTGTCACATATTTTTTGTCATCTCATTGTTTTTTGATGGGGGGCTGTGTTCCTGTCCTACTGGTTGTTTGGCCTGAGGCATTCAGCACTGGAATTTACAGGCAGTTGGGTAGAACCAGGTCTTGGTGTCAAGATGAGTACCTCCGGGAGACCTCACTCTGATTAATATTCCCTGGGGTCTGAGGTTCTCTGTCAGTCCAGCAGTTTGGACTTGGTGCTCCCACTACAGGAGCTCAGACCTGACCCCTGGCCGGGGAATCAAGGTTCCACAAGCCACACAGCATGACAAAAAAAAAAAAAAAAGGGCCAGAAAAGGCCTTGGCTGTTGGGGACAGGGCTAGGCATGAGCGGGACTAAGTTGGGCAGGGCTTAGGCAGGGGTTGAGACCTAGACTCAGTACCAGTGCAGCTGGAAGAGGTTCTGGGGCAGGTAGCAGGTGTTGGTCTTAGGCTCAGCATGGCCAAAGGTGGCCTCAGAGGGTGGAGGTTTAGGCCTGGGACCCCAGCAGATGGGGGAAATGTTTTCCCCATTCTCCTCTGAACTCTCAGTACCCCTAAGGTTTCTCCCCATCCCTACTGATTCCCTTGCTGTGAGTGTGCCCCTCTGGGCTTGGGAAACCCTCCTCTCCCCCAGCTTCCCCGCTGGGGTACCAGTCCTGTCCCACGTCCACACCTCCTCCTCCCCTCCCTTCCCCCCACATCCTACCCAGTCATGAAGGGTTCCTCCTATCCCCTTAGGTGTCCAAGGGCCCCCATCAGTGCCTGGAGGTTACCGTAGTTGTGAGGAGATGCAAACTCCTCATCTTCCTACTCTGTCATCTTGACACCACTACTTCCCTCTGAGATTTCAACAAAGTTTTGAATCAAAAGTCCCAACTTGATAATGGACTATATCTGAGGAAGTAACTGATCCATCCCACCTAAATTGAAATAGGTGCTGTGGGTTTTGGAATCCCAAATTAGATACAGCCTTTTTCTGGCAATTCCACGATCCCTGCACACATAGCCACTAATAGGAAGCTATAAGCTCTATGCGTTCTGTCGTATCCACAGTTCCTATATGTAGGACTCCTATTCCCTCATTCTAAAATCTAAGTAGACATATATAAAGGATACAAACTATTAGGTATAAAATAAGCTACATATTATACAACATGGGGAATATAGCATATTTTATAATAACTATAAATGGAGTATAAACTTTAAAAATTGTGAATCACTATATCGTACACCTGTAACTTATATAATACTATACATCAACTCTAGTTCATTAAAATAAATTAAATATAAGTGGACATACAATGTTCGAAGTACATTTGAAGGAAATCATTAATGTGAAAAGCCTAAGATAAAAGGACACAAAACTTGTATCAGAGGGTAGAGATCAAATTGGGGGAGTATAAGAGTCTAAAATACATGACTCTGCAAGGGATTTTAAGGGAGGTGAAACTATTCTCTACGGTACCATTGTGGATATCCGATATTATGCATTTGTCAGTACCTATTGCATTGCATGGCACAGAATGAAATCTCTGTCAAAACTTTAGCTGAACATGAGACTAAAAAGCAGAGGCTTTCGTGAACACACACAACAAGGAATAGTCTTTGTAAAAGTAGTTAGAAAAAAAAAAGAAACAAAATGGGCAGACTATGAGAGAAAACAAGAAACTGAAGAATTGGGAATGACTCCAACATATGAATTTAAAGGGGAAGGAAATAGGAAGTACACAGAGGAAATAATTAATATGTAGTTATAATAATTCCTAGTGGTTAAAATAACTCATATATAGATATAATAATATATATGTCACTATACATAATTCTTTCTCAACTGGGAAGTGATATGATCCTTTAGATTAAAAGGACTGAATACCACTGAGGATAGGTTATTTCTTAATGATCCACAATTAGATACATTGCTATGAAATTTAACACAGTAAAATAATGTCCTAAAAAGCTTCTAGAATGGTAGAGAAATATGAACTACCTCTTTTTTTTTTTTTGCGGTATGTGGACCTCTCACTGTTGTGATCTCTCCCATTGTGGAGCACAGGCTCCGGATGCGCAGGCTCAGCGGCCATGGCCTACGGGCCCAGCCACTCTGCGGCATGTGGGATGCTCCCAGACCGGGGCATGAACCTGTGTCCCCTGCATCGGCAAGCAGACTCTCAATCACTGTGCCACCAGGGAAGCCCTGAACAACTTTTTATAAGATGTCTTATCAATAAAATCGGAAGCTGAATTTTAAAAGAAAATTTTATAAGAGGGATTGCTAAAGTTTCTGAGTAAAAAATAAAGGAATAGAGATAATATTTAGAGTTAGTGAAAAGTTTCTGTCCCCACTGCCCGTGAACCACCAGCAGATCGGGTCTACAAAATTCTGATGAAAAATAATTTAGATCATGAACTTCAGCTTAAGCATTCCTAAAATATGTATTCAAAATGTTGCCACTGCAAAGAATGAATACATTTCTGTTTCACACACACTTTCTTAGGAGGATACTTGAAGATGTAGCTAACCAAGATAACTGTCACAAAAGTGAAACACCTGGGTTATAATCACAGATTTTAGTGAGGAAATCTCAGGATAGCTACTGTCGATAATCCTGGCAAGTATTTTATTTGGTCTGAATTAGGATACAAATTCAGAGGCCTGAGTGAAGCATGTTTTTCAGGATAAAAATGGAATGGTTTCAGTAAAGTAGATAACCTCAGTAATGTAAGATATTCATGATATGATGAATAAAGAAAAACTAACAAAGAGAAAGAAAGTTAAGAAAAAAAACTCAGGGGCAAACTAACTAATAAGCAAAAGAAAGGCACAAGAAAGTTGTTTGCTCAATAAAGTAAACCAAGCTATATCATAGTTTGAATATTTGATGGAATGAAAGGACAGTCTAAAATACTTGCAATTGTCTTCCCTGATTGTCACAGGGGTTGTGCATTTGATTTATAAAAGAGGTAGTGCATTCCTAGAATTCTGACTTTATCATGAACATTCTTGCTATAAAACTCACAATAAATCATCACATAGTGATTTTCATGTTGCAAACAAAATATAGAAAAAAGGGCAGAAAATATAATTATGATTCCAGAGCTTTATATAAATAATTTCATTAAAAATGCAGATGATAAATTAAACAAGTGGAAGCAGAAAATGAGAAGGCTTTAAACAGGTCAGGATGTTAATATATCAATTCATAAAGGAAGAAGCTGAGACATTATAAAACTGATAGAATAGGAAACATAAACTTCAGTATATATGAGTGCAATCTGCCTGAGTGTGTTTGTGTGTGTTATATAATGAAGCCAAAAGAAGAAGAAAAGGTAGAGATACAGTGAAAAATTTGGAAACTGAGGAAAAGGAGATGAGGACATCTTAGCAAGTTGTATTTTCAACTTTCATAAGAAAATACACAGGTAATTGCTAAAGTTCATGAATAAACCAATAAAGACATAAAAATATTATTTCTGGTTAATTAAAAGTATCTGCCTCCATTGTCCATGAGCTCCCAGAAGCTGAATGCCAGGCTTTTGTAGGAGACTTTAATGAGCCCCATTTGAATACATCCTTTCTTCTAATGGCCAAGGACAACAGACAAGCAAGCTTATCTTCTAAAGGGACGGAGGCCCTCGACACCCTGGGGGCGGTGGAAGAAATGTCCTTGACACTAACAGGTAAGAGGAAATAGAAGAAATTTGTCCCTGCTGTGTTTGTGTCCTGTGACTAATACAAATGCTTCTCAAACATAGTCCTCTTTCTTTGCTAGTGCAGAAATGTCATGTTGCCCATCTTTGAAGAGAAAATGGAGAATAAGAATTTAGAATCTTGCCCAGCAATTTGACAGAATGCTTGGATGTTTGTTGAATGTAATAATTGTTTTGTAATTTTACATTTTTAATTTCATTTTTCTAGTTCTACATTGTATAACAGTATCAGTCTGAAATGAATTGAGGGGAAAAGATCTCATCATTCACCCTAGACATCTAGAAAAGCACTGCTTTGCAGCATTTAGCCACCATCTATCTTTGGTTTATTTCAGGTTCAATTCACTAGTGTCTAGCATGATGGCTGCCATCCGTGTAATTGTGACTCAAGTAGTATTTCTGAGTGAATGAATGAAGGAAGAAATGCCTCAAACACAAAAAATTTAAGAAGTATTTATTGAGTGTTCAAAAATAAAAACTGGCTGCCTTTGGGGAACAGGTCTGGGAGGGCAGACAGATGAGCAAAGGGGATGCCTTTCATTGTAGTCTTTTATGTGGCTTAATTTTTATCACTAAAATGTGAGCAGAAATAAGGCTTTTAAATGGAGAAGAGAACTCATGTGAAGGATTGGTAATTTCCATAGAGTTTAGACATTGTCATAAAAAATTAATTGAAAAAACCAGAAAAATCCTAATTTGTAGTTTAGACATGTTTTGTTCTCTTCCCATATAGAAAATAGACAGTAACACTCAGTAAAGTGCCAGGGTTGATGTGTGTGTGTGTGTGTGTGTGTGTGTGTGTGTGCGTGTGTGTGCACATGTGTGTATGGTGTGTGTGTGTGTAACTTTTCTCCTCAGTCCACTAACA
The DNA here is from genome assembly GCF_026419965.1 of Kogia breviceps. Taxonomy (NCBI): domain Eukaryota; kingdom Metazoa; phylum Chordata; class Mammalia; order Artiodactyla; family Physeteridae; genus Kogia; species Kogia breviceps. The sequence continues at coordinate 94,066,848 of NC_081311.1, forward strand.
TAATAATATAATCCTGGGATAAGTAAGATAGATACATCTGTCATATCTATGAAAATCTCAAGGGCAGGTGCCATGTTTTTTTTCTTTCATTATACTCTATGATGACTAACATTTCAAAAACCACTGGGACAAAGTGAAAGAGTGGCATGGACATATATACACTACCAAATGTAAAATAGATAGCTAGTGGGAAGCAGCTGCATAGCACAGGGAGATCAGCTGGGTGGTTTGTGACCATCTAGAGAAGTAGGATAGGAAGGGTGGGGAAGAGGCTCAAGAGGGAGGGGATATGGGGCTATATGTATACATATAGCTGACTCAATTTGTTATACATCAGAAACTAACACAACATTGTAAAGCAATTATATGCCAATAAAAGTATATATGAAAAAAAGAAAAATTTTCTTCAAAGCTCAGTTGTGAACAAATCCAGAAGAGAAAATAGCCACCTTCTTTCCTCTCTCTGTTAACATGAAGCCCTCCAACATCAGCTACAATGATTTTGTATTTTTAAAGACAGAAGAATTTCCCTTTCTCTAAAGAACATGAAAGCAGGCTATTTAAGAGTCACCTTGTTTGATCAGAATCCATCACAAGAAGGAGTGAATGAAGTAGTGAAGAGCATTCATTTGTTGTCTGCTGTTGTTTCTAGCCTTGTGGTTTGGGTAGAAATGTAGCAAATGCCTAGTATGTGCAGGACTCCATGGAACTCACTCAAATGAAGGGAAAAAAAAAAGCAATGAAAGCACCTGTTTTTGAACCTAGTTTCAACTATGACCAGCAAGATGAGAATCATTAGAAGCAGCATTAACCACCTTAGGAGTAAAGGAAAAAGCCAATTATCTTGCAGTGAGAGATGAACACCATTGTAAATAGACCTTAGAAAATGTAAATTACAAGATGTTGAACATGAGACTCTTCAGGCTCATTCCAATTGGTAAAATGGTAATTTTACCCCCGTCCCCGTTTTATGACAGTCAAGAAAAAAATTGCTTCCATGTGCAGAATTATTGTATTATACATATATGCAACATGAAGAAATGTTAATTCTTCAGGGAAATTTTCCCTTAGGCTTTCAATCTGATTTTGAAATGGGTGGACTGAATGCCAGTATTTCATTATTGAAACCCCCCTAGGAAGGTATTTTGACTTGCCTAGTAAATTGTGAATGTCATGTTGATTTTCTTCTTATTACTCCACTAAAGGATGATATTGACTCCTTGTGAAAATCAGGCATGTGGAGAAATAAACTACAAAATGTCTGTCCTTAATCTTCTTTCTTCTCAGTGTTAAGAAGCAAGGAAGAAGTAATATATTCACACTATGTTTGCAGCTATGGCTACTTACCCTAACTCATGATATTTCAAAATACTTACGTACCATACGGTGAGATAATAAGATAAAATTTTAGTAATGCCTACTGAACTTTAAAAACTATCTACATGTCCTTTACTATGGTTGATCATTCCTATAATCCATAAGTTATATTGTACAAAGAGTTTTCATTTATCACTGGAAGGCTGGAGAAATCAAGAAAATTGTCCCAAACCACTCAGTCAATAAGGAGTAGAAATATGGACTTTGGAACTTGCCTTCTGTCCCCAAACCATAGCTTCTTCACAAGAGAAATCAGGATATACCCCTGAAAGGTAAGGCTTCCTTTCAAATGTCATTCATAGGAAAGTTATGCATTCATAACACAGTTAGTTGGCTGTGGTTGTTTTCTCTTGCTGCAGTGAGTTTTCAAGTTTATGTGTTGGCAGTGCTTCCGTCCTTTGTATTTTTAAAGGATCATGTGTTACTCTTGCCCCCAGTCTTAAGGAGTATAATATTTCAAGCCTCAGGGCTTGCTTCTAACACCTCTTCTTTTCCCAAGATCTCCAGCTGAACTTCAAGTCAATGCTTTTCTCCTCACTACTTACAGATTCACTCCAATTCCATTTCCTTATGTTGTACTTGGCAGGAGTTACCAACAATCTCAGCTCTACCTTCCAGATGGGAAAGACTTCACACTTACTTTACATTTTGGATACCATGTCAAAGTGAGAGACACCAGCACCTTGATATCTTAGCATCTGAAACATAATCAGCAATAGACTTCTTTTTCTCTGTCATTGTCATTAGTTCTCAGAGGGTCATACCCAGACTAACAAAACAGCATTAGCTGGAAAATTGTTAGAAGTATAAATTCCTGGGTCTGTCCCCAGACTTCAGAAACTCCAAAGGTGGGGCTTGGTGAGTTGTATTTTAACAAGACCCCAGGTGATTCTGGCACATAAAATGTTTGATAACCAATTTCCTCTTTTATTTTGTTTTGACTCAACCTATGGGACTGGGTTTAAACTTTTATCCCTACTCATAGTTTTCTCTTGACCCAACTAAGCAACCTGTGGTAATGGTTAAAAAAAAAAAAAAACTTTGAATTCAGATAAATATAATTTTAAAGTTCCTCAAATATTGCTCTATTGTCTCTTGCTTTTCAGCATGTGTTCTGAAAAGTCAGATTCAAAATATACACATATATATGGACTAATATATATGGACATATATGGACTAATGCACAAACATACACAAATAATGAGATTTAGATTTAAAGTCTTTTTTTTTTTGGAATTAAGATTTACAGTCATTTTATTGATGATGGCCAGTTGACAGTTTTACTCTGAAAAATAATCATTAAAAAACTCTGAAAAAAATTGTACCATGGAAAACAATCAGCATTTTGGCACTAAGAATGTTCAACAAAGGTGAATTAAATTCTATAATTTTCTCTGCTGCTATTCATGGCCTTCTATTACCTTGACAGAACCGTGACTTGTAAAAATAACCTTGATCCTACTTAGCAAATACCTAAAATATTTACTATTTAAGATGTGCCTGCTGCCTGTTTATTGGAATGAAACTACACAGGCAAAAATGGAGACAGGTGAACTAGAAAGGAATCTAATATCTAGCCATATGATTGATTAGATATATTACATAGGATGGGATCCATTCATTCTGCAAATTAGAAAAAATAAGACTGCAGCTGAAATGGTAGTAAGCATTATTTGGGTCACATTTTTTTTTGGCCATGCAGCATGTGGGATCTTAGTTCCCCAACCAGGGATTGAACACGGGACCTTGGCAGTGACAGCACAGAGTCCTAACCACTGTACCGCCAGGGAATTCCCTATTTGAGGAAGAACTGACATCATTTCTTCACCATTATGTTGGGAAATGGGAGGACATGCCAGAGCAAATTAGATGTTATCCAGTTATGCCCCTCATTTTATAAATAAGGAAACTGAGACTGAGAAAGGGAATAAATTGTACTCTTGATTACATAGCAGGAGGGTGGTAGAGTCTTCAGCTCCTTAAGGAAGACACTTTTGGATTGTAGGAGATACATATGCATCGCAAAGGGAAAAAATAAAGGATTTTCAATTGCTCTTTTAGTAAATGCTCTAAGAAAGAGAGGTCTGGGGGCTAGAACAAACAGTAAATTCTCTGGCAGCTTTGAGCTTTCTAGGGCAGGTGTTTTGTAAGGGACTGGGGTCATCCTAGGGACACTGCCTTATGCTCTTAGAAGCCTTGCTGGAGTTTGGTCACCTCTTAGTACAGATATTTGGACAAAGTCATTATGTGTCAAGAGTTGGGCAGTTCTCAGCCCCAAATTAGAAACAACCTAAATATCCAGCAACAGGGGAATGGATACAACCATTGCTGAGGATAAACCCCTCAGCAATAAAGATGAATCAATACACATGACATGTAATACACATGACAACATGATTAAACCTCAAAACCACAAGACTCTGCAAAATAGTAGTGAGGAGGATGGACCTAGAGTCTGTCATACAGAGTGAAGTAAGCCAGAAAGAGAAAAACAAATACCGTATGCTAACACATGTATATGGAATCTAAAAAAAAAAAAAAAAAGGTTCTGAAGAAACTACGGGCAGGACAGGAATAAAGATGCAGACCTACTAGAGAATGGACTTGAGGATATGGGGAGGGGGAAGAGTAAGCTGTGACAAAGTGAGAGTGGCATGGACGTATATACACTACCAAATGTAAAATCAATAGCTAGTGGGAAGCAGCCGCATAGCACAGGGATATCAGCTCGGTGCTTTGTGACCACCTAGAGGGGTGGGATAGGGAGGGTAAGAGGGAGGGAGATGCAAGAGGGAAGAGATATGGGGATATATGTATATGTATAACTGATTCACTTTGTTATAAAACAGAAAACAACACACCATTGTAAAGCAATTATATAAATATATATATAAAGATGTTAAAAAAATAAAGCTGTACATTGGAGTGCATCCTGTGTTCTTCTATTCACATGAACAGGTGAAAAAAAAATTGGTGATAAAAAAAAAAATCAGAAAAATAGTTTCTCTCCAGATGAAAAGGGGATTTTTTGTGGTGTCTCTCCTGTTCTTCCATTTGTAACACTTCTCACATCGATCTATGATTGTCATTAACTAACTTTCCCTGTGAGCTCCTTGTGTCTTACTTACCTTCCAAACACCAGGAATTTTCTCAAGCTCTGGTGCAATGGTTGTTGACAACTTAGTGTTTATGGGACTAAACTAAAACCTGGTCTCATTGAGTTTGATGGTAGCATTTCCAGGGAAAAAGTCCCAGTTTATCCTTCTCTCTCCCCTGAGCAAATAGCAAAGAGGGCTTGAGAAATCATTGTACTTGCAGTATATTTTATTATCCACTCAAGTCTGTTATCCATTTGGAATTATCTCAGAGGGCATATCTATGTCACAATATAAACTTTCTAGCTAGAAGAAAAAGAAAATACCACAAAATACCCCTCATTTAATTACTGCAATAAACGGAAAAAGCATAAAATTCAAGACTGGAAAATGCTGAAACAATGAATGATCCCCTAGCAATTCTGCTGCCTAACCACATAGCCTTGGAAAGATTTAAATTTTTTAAATAAAAGATATGTTTGTATAAAAGATTAGAAAAGATAAGAAGGGATGCCAGTCTATTTCAGTAATGCAGTAGTGTATATAATAAAGTCTTTGATAGCCATAGAAAAATACCTCTTAAAAAATGACTCTGAGAAGTTTTCACAGGATGATATCTGTTAGGTGCTATCACAATGAGGAAATGAAAGAGAAAAAAAAAGATACTGTTTTACTTCTCAGTTACAATTTATTAAGAAAGAAATGCTGATTTGTCACCTTCTTTCAAGTGATGCAAAAAGATGAATGTTCATTAGGTAAGAAGATACATAGAAAGGGCAGAAATAGCTATTTAAAGAACCTAAGAGGAAAAAATATGACAGGACACTGCACGTATGAATGGGAATATAAAACACACCATTTGTTTCATAGTTTTAACAATCCGGCCAAGGCAAAGGTTTCCAGGCCATTGGTTAGGCAAATGTTATCATTTTACTCCTTTCCTTTTTTTACACCTGTCTGAAGATTCAGATCAAGAACACACAATTATTAAATATCAGGACACAGCAAAAATGATATGAAAAATAGTGTGACTGGTGAAAAATCATAAATGTACACTTGTTTGTGAAGAGTGCAACAAAACCTATTCACCTTACTGTTACCATTTGGTGTTATTTATTTTTAAGTTTTCTTTTTCCTTTCTCTTTAGATGCTATTTCTAAACAGTGTAAGTGAACAAATACCAAAATGCACAGTATATCAATATAATTTGTGCCTTTCTTCTGAATTAACACTTTGAGCTCATCCTCTTCCCCAGTTGATCTCGTATGAGTAAATGTTACCATATGAGCAAATGATTTTAAATTCTAAGTTCAAAATCATTAAGAATACCAGTTCTGGAATTTTCTTCTACCCAGTTCTCACTTGCTGGGTTGGATCCTGGCCTCTGATGATTGACAGGCAGCCACAGAACACGGTCACAGGCACCCTCCTCTCACTTGCTTTTGTGTAGCATTGGGCTGGATCTTTTGAAATTGATGGGTAAGCGCTTGATCGTATATATCTTTCAATGTTTTGCCTTGGTTGGAATTCAAGAAGCCTGCAGAACTTCTTAGAAAAGAATATAAGTGTTCCTGGAGTGCTTCAAAACCATCAATTCCAAAGGTCTAAGTCAGCAACAACAATGACAACAACAAAAATGTATCGCTTTCTATTGGAGAGAGAAACCCAGCTAAAAATGCCTATTCCCTCAGATGGTCCACTGACTTCTTACATAGGTAGGAGCCCCTTAAAAGCAAGAAATCAGAAGGAGACCCTAATAAACAGTAGACTGGGAGAAACAGACATAGGTAGGGATATCAGAGTCCAGTTGTGATCTAGGTAGTTTCATATCTGCACTTCTTCTCTGACAGATAAATGTAACAGATATTTAAAGTAATGTAATCTACCATAAAATATAATGTAATTTTGCAGTCAACAGTATTTTACTATAGTAGCTATTCTGTTATAAATTTTTATCGGTTAAAACCATTGACAACTGTCCTTAATAAAAAGACCTAGTTGTACAGACCTGCATTTAATAGCAGACAAAAAGTCATGACATAATATAGATTATATCTATCAAACGTTGTGTAAAGCTGTTATCCCTTGGTCTGTGAATGGATGTGTATCCATGTGTAAGAACAAGAGCTTCTGAGAATAACTGAAAATGGTTATAACAATGACCTGAAATCTAAGCAGAGGACTGGCACTTCCTTAACTGCATCTTCCCTCACCTCCAGCATTCCGTGCTATACTCCTATCTAGTTCCTTTGCTCTTACCAGCTGTCCATGCTTTACCTAGCACAGATATGTGTGTGAATTCCAGTTGCCATAGTTTAGTTAAATAACATTAGTCCCCAGCTACACAATTCAAATTCCAGTTACCCTAGCACTTTAACAGTGAGTAATTACATGAAGTGTAAACTTTGCAGCTAACTCTTCAGTTCACAGATTACAGACGCACATGGCAATCAATGACAAATTACGTCACAATTTTTAGAAAGGTTGAGAATCAATGTGCTTTATTTCTTTATAAATAGTACTTGCCTTCTTCTAGTCACATAGCTTAGGATATGGAATAAGAGTCTTTTCTATGCAAATAGTTACATACTATGTTTGTTGAAGCGTCCAGCATTTTATCATTTGTTCTTTAACTTTGTGAAATAAGTCTGCGAGTGCTTTCAGTGTGCAGGCTTTTGGCACCATCACTTTTTTCTGAGACTTCTTCATTCTTTCATCACATTTATGTTGATAAATGCACCTTCACTGAAGTCCTGTAGTTGAATCTGTCAAGTCTCACAAATGGCAGCAGTGTCAACATTTCTGTGGTCAGCTACTTCATCTATAATAAATTATACGTTTGATTTGAATTTCACTTCTAGTACTATCACATTTTGTTTCTTCTTTGGCTGCAATTTCATCTTCCTGGTCAACTTTCTCTTTCATTTATGTATTTTTGTATAATGTCACATGAGGTTATCACTGAGAGACAAGGAGGTTACACATGACACCCTTTCTGGTTCATGAATGAACTGAATAGTAGGTGTGCAGTGACCAATCACCACAGACTTTAAAAGATGTGATGTGGGGACTTCCCTGGCCATCCAGTGGTTAAGACCCCTTCCTTTCACTGTAGGGGACACAGGTTCAACTTGTGTATTCATAATTAACACCAACTGCCCACAGGTGTTCCTGCATTATTTTCTTTCTTAAGGCCCAAATTTGCATTAAATATATAACAAATGTGGAATTTAGAATTGGTTTAGCACATTACTGTTTCTGTTTTTTTTAAAATTTTTTAAATTTTTGGCCACACTGTGTGGCAGCATGTGGGATCTTTTTTTTTTTTTTTTTTTCCTCCTGTTGCAGAGCCCAGGCTCTGGACGCGCAGGCTCAGTGGCCATGTCTCACAGGCCCAGCCGCTCTGCGGCACGTGGGATCCTCCCAGACTGGGGTATGAACCGGTGTCCCCTGCATTGGCAGGCGGACTCTCAACCACTGCGCCACCAGGGAAGCCCCCACATTACTGTTTCTGAAGGACATTATATTAACTCTTGGTTTTGGCAGGGTGAAAGTCTTTGATAACTTTGGGGAAAACAACTTTGATAGAGTTGTGGGGATGAAAGCATGCTTGTACTGTATGAGAGAAAAGTAAGAGGGAAACTTCTTGTTTACATATTGTAGATAGAGCACATTTATCTACAATCATGGTCTCTCAAAATATCACTAATGACAGTAAAGAGTTTTAAAAAAAATAACCACATGAAGACAAAAAGAAATGAAGAAGAAACAGCAGTTTTGAAACAACAATTTACTAAAAAACAAATGAATATATGGTAAAAGATATAACAGATACACAAGATGTACAAATAGACAATAACACATGAAAAGATGTTTAAAGTCACTAATTATTAGGAAAATGCATATCAAAAATCAATGAGATGCCATGCCACACCCATTAGGGTGACTATTACAAAACAAAAAATAAACAAATAAAGAAACAGAAATAAATGTTAGCAAGGATGAGGAGAAATCAGAATCCCTGTGCATTACTAGTAGGAATATCAAAATGGATGTTATTTTTCAAAAAATCAAATATTAAATTACTCTATAATCCAGCAACTCCACTTCTGGATATATACGCCCCCAAAACTAAAAGAACAGACTCAACAGATATTTGTATAGCCATATTTATAGCAGCATTATTTCTAAGCGCTAAGCACTCATGAATAGGTGAAAGGATAAACAAAAATTTGACACATGCTACAGCATTCGTGAACCTTGAAGACAGCCTGCTAAGTGAAATAAACCAGTCAGAATAGAACAAATATTTCATGATTTCACTTATAAGAGGTACCTAGAGTAGAGAAATTCATAGAGACAGAGAGTAGAATGGTTGTTTCCAGCCTCTGGGGAAAGAGGAAATGGGAAATTGTTTGTATTTAACAGGTCCAGAGGTAATCAAGTGTGAGGTTCCAATACACACAAGTTTAAATATGTAACTAAAACAACAACAAAATTACCTCCAATGCATTGTTTTCATGAAAGTTATTAGAGAATTACTGTACAAAAAAAATTTTTTAAAGAGTAAACCAATAAAATGGGAGTCATGAGATGATGGAAGCAGGAAATCCATCACCAGAAGCAAGGAGAAAAATGTGTAGGAGGGCAGTGAAAGCAAATTTCAGCAAGCCTGCTGTGGACAAGAAGAAAAGGGTACCCTACATAGCTGAAAAAGACCAGAAGTTATGGGATGTACTTCTTCAGAAAGGTAATGTGAACAGACTATTGAAAGTCTTTTGAGGAGATTCTGATAATTTGGCAAAGAAATAACATTGAGTTTGTGAATGCAGAAAACTAAAGAACAAAACAAAATTTAAAAAACACATGTGAAGTAAAGCAAGTGTAATTATAGTTTACTATCATGCTCAAGTGATAAATAGAATATAATAGACATGAAATGCTAAACTTGGAGTATTTACTTTACTACCAAAATAGCAACATAACATTTAGCGGGTATGGAGATGCAAACTTTATGCATAACAAGGTGGAAGAAAAAATAGCTTTCCCTATTGGGAAGGAAACATCAATACAACTTAACAAATTAACAACAGCAACATCAGCATGATGTCTTTAGAGACACAAAGATAAATACGATAATAATTGACAAAAAGATAGGGAATGTTGGCCCAGTGCATTCCTGTGGATGGAAAGGATATTGGAAGCTTGTGGATTTTCTCATGTGAGGCTTTTGTTTTCTCAGAGAAAGAGATTCTTCAGCTGAAAGGAGGGACTGAGGAAAAAGATGGTGATAAATTAAGCACAAAAGAGAGTTTGATATAACCTTCTGGGAAACAGAGGGATGGATGAACTTGTGTAACAATAATAAAGCATTTGTATATCCACTTTTGTTTTTCACAACCCTCTTTTTATAGTATATCTCTGATAGGGAAGAACAAATCTGACTCCATATTAGATCTGTTCCTTTTTTTGTGCTTAGTCATGCTGGCTCTGTACCTTTTATAAAAGAATGTTACCTATAGCCTGAAATATACAGAGTAGCCCATTCTCAGGGCTCTGACCTTTAAGGGTATAACACTTTTCCATTCATATAGATATTAAAAAGTTGCAGAACAGAGAATAACAGTTGTCTTGTTGGAGGTTTATAGCAACATGGTGACCTGACCTGCATGGACAGATGCAAGAACAAAGGATTCCAACACTAAGAAGTTTGCAACAACCAGCCATGCCCCTCCCTCACCTTCCCTTTAAAAGTGCTTTGTTGAAACCCTTCAAAGAGTACAGGGACTTTGGGGGCATGAGCCACCTGTCACCTTGCATGGCCCTGCAATACACCTTTCTCTGCACCAAACTCCAATGTTTCCATTTGCTTGGCCTCACTGTGAGTTGACCACATGAACTTGCATTTGGTAACATATCTAGGTGTGTCACTTACCTGGAATAAAGTAAAATGATTTGCATGTAATCTTCTTTTTGCCATAATGTTGAGTTACCAAACATGTCTCTATTCCCTTCTGCTCATATTGTTTGCCTGGCATTCAATTTTACATATAAAATGTTTGACCAAAAGAAACTGCACACAAATTGTCTAAGTGCCTTTCACATTCAAAAACTCTTGAAATGAATGGTTCTGTGAAGTCCAAGTTGCCTCACCAGTTCTCAAACTCAGACAATCCGGGGTTATCCTCCACATCTGCCATGGTTGGCGTGACTTTCTCTTTGGCTGCCAGTATTTCCAAATGGGATTCTGACTTCTTGATGACCTCCTGTCTTGATGACTGTCTGCCTCTAATTTATACAAGTCCAGACTCTTCCACAAAATTTAGCCTGTAAATATGTGTCATCAGTTTTTAAAAAATAATTAATTTATGACATTTATAAAGGCAAAGATAAGGCCTCATAAGACATTTCTTTTCTAGCCTCCAAGTTACTGAGCACAGGTTTCTCAATAAATCTAGGACTGACTAATAAACATGGTCGTATTGACCTCTCCTCTCCTTATAAAAGTGTTTGTTTATAAATTGTTGTTTCTAAGGGCAGAAGAAAAGCCCAAACTCAGTTACAAAAGAAAAATAAATTCTCCTTTTAAAACCATGTACCACAAAACTTGTATTTAGCTATTCACAGCAAGGAACTCAGTAAAAATTATTTAAAGCACATTAATTCAAATCAGCATAGCTTACCTCTGTGAGAAAGTTGTTGCATAAAGGGAACAGTTCCTCTAATTAAATCTAAAAACTACAGCTGTGAAACTATAAATTTTTATCTATGCTAGCACTAGCTGTAAAAGTCATTCTAAATTAAAATATTAACTTTTCCCCCTTACACACAATAAAAGACTTAAAACTTCCATAAAATGAATCAGATTATTTTGGCCTAAGTGGATGCGCTGACTTTGGCAGACTTTTCCTACCTCAGAATAAAATGTTTACTATTTGTCATAATGACCTGTGCTTACTTTTTTTTTTTCCCACAGTTTTGGTAGCATGACCTAACTATAGAGGAACTCACCATTTTGGTTTTTTCTTTCTTTCCTTCTTACTTTTTTTTTCCCCCCTTAATCAGTTGTTCCTGATTGGCCAGTTGCAATAAACAACATCTGGTCTATTGGCTGGGTGAGTAGTTAAATCTCCTCTTTCCAGGATAGGAAAATCTGTTTTGAGATCCTAAAGGATGGACTTCACACATGTTCAAATATGCATGTCCAAAATCTTGGCTGCTAAATCTCTGCTAAAAAGAGAGAAGAATGCTCCCCTCAAAGGCCTGGTTTCCAGAAAGTCAACAAACATAATGGTAAATTTCTAGTTTTGAACCTTTGAAAATGAACAGATAATTAGGAGTTACCACTTGCTGAGCTGGTTCTCTTCCTATAAATTTCAGTTTGCTTGACCCATTTTGTCATTTTTGTGAACAGCTTCTCCCTATACTCACAAATCAGGGTATATGTGGAGAGTATTTGAAGATCTTTGCAGGCTTTAGCCTGACTTGTCAAAATGATCCCACCTGCATTAACATCTAACATTTTGACCTTAGCTGATTCTAGAGCTTCTATAGTCTGTACAGCAAATTGGAAATTCTGCTGGTGGTGTCCTAAGATACTGTTTGGGGTGGGGTGAGGGTATACATACGTGCACCCGTGTTCCATTGACTCCTAGAAATATTTCCCAATAGCACACATCCTCAACTTGAATTGATCAGTGGTTGAGGATCAGGGAGACATTCTGTAGATTACTTTGAATTCACAATTGTTTGAAAACAGAGGCATGGCAATCTAAAAATATTTTCTAGAGCTTCTCTGACCCTGCCTTTTACTTTGACACAGGATTAGGAGGCAAACCATGTATGTGAAAGTTTGTTTTTCTGATTAATAATAACAGTATCAGATATTTCATCTTGACAAACATTTATTACATAGCTGTATCAAGTTCTAGTCCTGAAGTAACTTAACTGCAGTACAGCATCCCTAATTAACCTCATCTCTGAGCAGTCATCACTTCTTTATTCCTCTTTTCTAGAGTCATAGAAAATATATATTTTACTCTAAATATTGCATATTTCTTTTACACATGCTCATATGACAACGATGTTTTCATAATGTGAAATTTCTCATTCTAAGATGTATTGTTCACATATATATATTTGTATAAATGGCTTGATTTACACTTTTTGTCCTGGAGTTACCAGGAATGAAGTTTTATTTTTAATTTATTTTAATTGAAATATAGTTAATTACAATGTTGTGTTATTTTTAAGTGTACAGCAAAGTGATTCAGTCATACACATACACATTTATATTTTTTTAAATCTGCAGTCCCTCTTACTAGCAATGGATATGTTTATTGAATCATTCATCTTCCACTAAAACGTTGCTAAGTTATTGATGAGCTTTATAACTGATAACACTTTGGAATCAAGACTATTCAATACTCTTGTTTCTGTTTTATATGTCCTACTTCATCATACTGGTGGAGGAATAATAGTCAATTAATGAGGACACAGGTTTTGAAATCAGAGACAGTTTTGGTGGAATCCAGGTGCTGTGTCCTTGGGCACTTTCTTAAATCCATATGTAACCTGTGAATACTAGTTAACTAATTCAGAACATTGTTTGGAACATTGAAAGATGTTGTGTGCAGGCATGATAATTCCCCTTCCCTTTCCTCAGAGGATAAATTAGTCAATCGCTTTAAGGCTCAGAACATCTTTAATATTTGTCTTATGTTCAGTATTGTGGGTGTCTAACAGTGACCTTATTAACTACAATATAATCAAAATCATTCCATGACTGCTTAAGCCTCAAACACATCTGAAAATACTGCAGGAAAACAATGGAGGAAATGTGAATGGCCTCTAAGAAATTAAATAAGATCTAATCAATTCCTATACTAGCACTAACCCAGTTTACCAGCAGATGTATTAATACTCTTATTTAAGGCACAGTACTAGCAACATTGTTGCCTTTGTATTATGTATCTCTAGTTCATTTTGTATAATGACTGGCAACTCTCAACCTTACCTATCTCAGCTGTAGCCTCTCCTATAACAATGAATAATCATGTGTAGAAGAGGCTATAGCTGAGATAGGGAAGGGTGATGGCTACCAGTCAAAAAGAAAGGAAAACAAACATTTTGTTCTGTATTTTTATTGAGCTATAGAATACATGAGAAACTGTTATCTGGAGCCCCTAAATACTGGGATAAGCCATCTTAAATAGCTTAGTTACCCCTAAGGTATCCCAGCATGACAATCCACAGCAAGAATAGAAATTACAGTGATCTCTGTCTTATCAAGAAGAGGTTATGTGGCGTTTCAAATACTCATTCAAGAAGCAAAATGGTGTGAAGTATGCCTGAGAAAGACTTCTATTCAAAATGTTTAAAATAAATTTTGTGCTCTTCAAGTTTCAGCCATCTGGAAAATTCCTTTATGTGGACTGTCTTAGTCTTTGGTAAGGCCATATGAGCAAGGTACTGTTTTGCTTACCTGATGAAGAAAAATGAGTTAATTTCTTCAGAAAATTACTCTGACCATATGGGCATGAACAATGGTTGAGAGAAACATTTGGATATTATAGAGTGGTTCTGGCTTTTGGAATCCCAGGCTTTGCCATTCAGAGATCTAGCTTTGGCTAAATTCCTCAAGATTTCAAAGCTTCCTCTGTATAATGAAAATCATAATACTTAATTCATAAGATATATTTTATATGAGGGTAAATGATTGAAACATACAATGTACTTAGCACAGAGAGGTGCACTTTTAAAACTCTCATTAAATGGTGGTTGTGGTGTTAGTATTCATCAGCCTCTTCATAATACAATTCCCAATATAAGCATAAATATAGTTTTATATGAACCAGTAAAAATAGAAAGAGATCTAATTTATTTGCCCCCAGTTTACCTGGTTTCACTCCTACCATGTTGTCCTGTTACCATAAGGAAATTACAGAAAGCAGACAGGAATAAGAGGTCTGATGATGTTGGAATAGGGCATTGCTTCCTGAATTCTGAGTTTTCCTATAGGTCTGTATGTGCCAGATGCCTGAAGAAGTAAGGACATTCATTAACCTACCAGACCCAGCAAGGGAACTTGGTTTTTTTCCAATTCTGGATCAAATCTTGGAGGTGCTAAAGAAATTCAAACTTGTTTTATTATTGTTTTATAACATGTTATTGTCAGGAATCATATACGTATTGAGCTAACGTGACTACCTGGCCCCTGAAATTTAGCTCCACCCACTCCAGGCTTCCTGGGATCTAGGATGTTATGAAGTATGGAAATGTACTTAAATGCCTAAACTTTTTGAGACAATATGGTATGAAGGAACGTGCACTGGCATTTGAATGAGGTTTCTGTTGTTGTTGCTTGTTTTTAATTAAGTTTCTTCAACCCAGTTTCTTGTGGTAACCAGAGTGTGGTGATCCTTGGCTCCTGTATTCATGCCCATGTTGAATGGGCGATGTGAAGGTGTGTGATTTTCCAGGCTGGGTAATAACACGTACTTTGGCTTCCACTGTGTGTTCTTGGGTTTCTCACTCCAAGGGACTCTGGCTGCATGCCGTGGACACACTCAACCCTGTGGAGCAGCCCATGTGGTGAGCGGCTGAGGCCTCCTGTCAACAACCAGTGTCACTTGCCAGGCATGTGAGTGAACCACCTGAGAATTGGATCTGCTAGCCCCAGTCAGACCTCAGATGACTGAAGCCACAGGGGACATCTGTCTGCAACTTCACAAGAAAGCCCCACTCCAGAACTGTCTAACCAAGCCACTCTTGAGTTTTTGAACTAAAGATAGTGTGAGAGATAGTACATTAATTACTGTCATTTAAAGCCACTACTTTTTCTGAGTGATTTGCTACACATTAGATAATTATATAAATGAATACAAGCTCTGGGATCTTTGGCAAGTAGTTTTCTTCCTTCCTCCCTCCCTCCTTCCCTCTCTCTCTCTTTTCTTTCTTTTGTTCTTCCTTCCTTCCTTCCTTTTCTTTCTTTCTTTCTTTCTTTCTTTCTTTCTTTCTTTCTTTCTTTCTTTCTTTCTTTCTTTCTTTCTTTCTTTCCTTCCTTCCTTCTTTTCTTCCTTCCTTCCTTCCTTCCTTTCTTTCCTTCCTTCTTTCTTTCTTTCTTTCTTTCTTCCTTTCTTCCTTCCTTTCTTTCTTTCCTTCTTTCTTTCTTTCTTTCTTTCTCTCTCTTCCTTCCTTCCTTTCTTTCTTCCTTCCTTCCTTCCTTCCTTCCTTCCTTCCTTCCTTCCTTTCTTTCTTTCTTTCTTTCTTTCTTTCTTTCTTTCTTTCTTTCTTTCTTTCTTTCTTTCTTTCTTTCTTTCTTTCTTTCTCTCCTTCTTTCTTTCCTTCTTTCTTTCCTTTCTTTCTTCTCAGTGTCCTTATCTGCAAAATTAGCAAGGTAACACCTGCATCACAAGTATTGTTTTATTTTGTTTTGTTTCTGGTTCAGATTAAATATCCCAGTCTATCTGTAGGATGTGATACGTGACAGTGAGTACTCAACAATGCAAGTTGTTCTCACTTCCCTCATTTATGGGAAATGCACTGTCTTTTCTAAAATACCTTGTACTTGTAAGAAGAGATATTGAACTTTACTTCAAGTTCCCAGAGAGTAAGATTAATATATGTGTAGTGTAAGCCTTTGAGGTGCTATAGCCGAATAGGATTCTAAAACACCTGAAATGTCAGATGTCTCCCCAGGGCAATGAAAAACCATTTGTACAAATATCAAGGGCTAGTTGCAATCTAGGAAGGGAGCAGTGTCAACCTTCATATCATATCTTTGCATGTTTGAAGACAAAAAGGTCAGAAAAACCAAGAGTGTTCAGGAATTAGAGTGAAAAGTGATTACCTACACTAATACTGCATCCAGTATAAAGTATAAAACTATCTATCTTACACAAAAAGACACTTTAAGGTAAGCGATCAAGGTAAAGACATGACTAAGCTTCAGAGATCTGGATGTTCTGCTCTAACATTTACTGTAAGCCTTTGTCATTCTGCTTATTGCTTCTTATTTGTAAGGTGGCACTCCCACCCCAGAGGCTTGGGCCCACCCCCTGGCTAGGGAACCAAGACCCTGCAGGCCTCCCAGCACATAGAAAAAGAAAAAAAACTGGGAGGAGGGTGGGACATACAGACAAACAAAACACAAGACAAATAGCAAAGACCCAAACAAACAAATAGCAACAACAACAATAAAAAGGGAAAAAAACCAACAGACAAACAAAACCCAAGACAAATGGTAAAAGCAAAACCAAACAAACCAAAATTAAAACAAACACACTCAAAAAAAAATTAGAGAAAAGAAATTAAAAAAAAGAACAAAGAAAACAAAAAACAGGAGAAATACAAACCAACAAAAGTACCCAAAAGAAAAGCAAACAGTAAAAACAAAAAAACAACCAAAGGCAGGAAGCAAATTTTTAAAATGCAAAGAAAACATAAAACAAACACACAAAAACGATCAAAAAAAGAAAAAAGGTAAATACAAAACAGAGGAATTAAAAAAGAGAAAAAACCCAAAACAACAAAAAAGTAAAGTAAAAATAGAAAATATATTAAAAATAAAAAGGAAAAGAATAAATAAATAAATAACAACAGAACAAAATGAAATAAAAAAATAATAGTAATAATAATATTTTCCTGGGGCCTCAGCTGTCAGTGTCCTTGCCCCCACAGTGAGCCACAGCCAACCCCCGCTTCCCCAGGAGGCCCTCCAATCCCTCTAGGTAGGTCTCTGGACCCACTGTGGGCACAGTGGGGCAGCTCAGACTCTGACCTGGCCCAACTCTCACATGTGCTTGCTCCTGAAGTCCACAGCTGTAAAGGCTGTACCAGTCCCAGTTATGGGAACACTCACTGTCCATTCAGATATTCCACAAGTGCAGTGCTTACCAGGCTGATCATGGGGATTTTATCTGCAGCTTTAGCACCTGCAAGGAGACATTTCTGTTCCTCTTCCTGAATTGTAGTGCCCCAGGGGCTCAGCTTTGGTTTTGACCCCAGCTCTGCATGTGGGCCATCCTCAGGCATCTGTTCCCTGCCCAGGCCAGAAGGGGCAAAAGCAGCAGCTGATGGCTACAATTGGGATGTGCATGACGTGCTTGTGCCTGCAGAGAGCAGCAGGAAGTTGCAACAGCCTGGGGTGCACTGTGCACTCTACCAGGGAAGTTGGCCCCAGATTGCGGGACTCTCGGCTGTGGCCGCCGTGCAGTCTCCCAAGAAGTTGTGGGCAGTGACCTGCGCTCACTCACAGGACCCTTGGTGGCAGCAGCAGCAGTGGTAGCAGTCCATGCCCACTTCTGGGGTCCAAGATAGCAGCCACGGCTCACACGTGCCCCTTGAGCTCATGTAGGCGGTGCCCTGCTTCCTGTTAGTACACAAAGAAGCTCCTAATACGGGCCATCCCTCTCCTCATGCACCCCCCAACAATGGTCCCTTGCCTCCCTGGCAGGCCCAGGCTTCTTCCCAGACTCCCTCAGCTGTGGTGCACTACACCCTGGCCTCCTCAGGCTGTCTTCATGCAGCCAAACCCAGTCCTCTCCCCAGGGTCTGACCTCCAAAGCCTGAGCCTCAGCACCCAGCCCCCACCTGCCCCAGAGGACAAGTGGGCAAACATCTCAGGCTGGGGAGTGCTGGTTGGCACTGACCCTCTGTGTAGGTTTCTCTCCTCTTTGCCCTCTGCACACCTGCCACTGTCCTCTCCTCTGAGACTCCAAAGTCCACCCCTGCCACATCCTCGCCAGTGAGGGGACTTTGTAGTGTGCGAAAACCTTTCTTCCTTCACAGCTGCCTCCCAGTGGCACAGGTCCCATCCTGATCCCTTTATCTCTCTCTCTTTTTTTTCTTTTTTCTTTTGCCCTACCTAGTTATGTGGAGATTTTCTTGCCCTTTTGGAAGTCTGAGGTCTTCTGCCAACGTTGAGTAGATGTTCTGTGAGAATCGTTCCACATGTAGACGTAGTTTTGATGTATCTGTGTCGAGAAGGTGAGCTCTTTGTCCTACTCCTCTGCCATTTTGATCGCTCCTGATTTTAGGGTTATAAATAACCTTTAGTGAGTGGGTGAATTCATACATATGGAATATATGAATAATGAAGATCAACTGTATTTATTTGGTGCCAGTTCTGTTGGGAAAGAGGAGGGGCATCTGAGAGGCACAGCAACCAACTTAAAAGTATGCAGTAGAGCCAGGCACTTAGCATGTAATTTCTAACACCAGAAATGTGGAAGGGTGTTCCACAAAAGAGGAAAGCCACAAAAATTGCATGACTATGTTATTTCTCTATGAATCCTCTGACTTCATGTTTGATGAAGAGAAAAAATATAACACTGGTTCACATGAGGGTTTCAGATAATTTTGAAATAAATATGTTATATACTGTCTTTTGCCTTTCAGATGATGCTGTGGCTATCATATTTTTTACAGTTCTATTCACTGAGGCTAGATGGTGCGGGGGTGGGAATATGTCCTGTCAGGTTAATGCATGATCTGTCCAAACATCCTTCAAGTTATCTGTCCATGTTGCTGGAGCCTAACTTTGATGATCACTGAAGAAAGAAATGCAGATTTCATTGTTGTTGATTAAGGAGACAAACATCATTCTTGCTTTATTTAAACAGCTAGAACATGGGACTGGGAATAAAGACATACTCAAATTCATGAGGTATGCTTGCATTGGGTGGATGCCTCGCATAATTACCCATAAATCTCACTTCAGTGCCAGGCTTGAGAATGGTTTCTTGGGAATCTATCATACACCCAGTCCTTGGTTAAGTGTTTGTATACAGTATAGTAGATCTATGACATAATAGATACCCCCTTGCACTTAAAGAAGTTAATTTTTTGAGGGTGTGCAAATGATTTATAAACAAAAAATGATCAGAGGACAATCGTACAGAGTCTACAATGACATGCTAAGTTGTATGCAGGATGAGCCTGATGAGAAATTGTTTATGAAGGAGCTGAACCTTGATTTTTGGCCTTAAAACGAAACAGAGAATATTATTGGCTTAAAAATAAATCCAAAGTATTCATTTATTAAAAAATATACACTTCCTGCACACTATGTGTCAATGACTCCTGGAGGCATGGGGGATGCAATTGTGAACAAAACAAAACTCATGGATAAAATAAAATAATCAGTTATATTGAGCAACTAATGTATGCAAAGCTACTGCAAGATGCTTTGTATATTGACTGTTAATTCTTACACTTACATTGCTAATAGAACACTTTATTAAATGAGTGCAAAGAAAGTTACACATAGTATATCATCTATCCTTAGCCCCAGACTAGTAAGCAGTGTTAAAGATATGACAGTAAGTAGCACCTGGGGAACTTTGTTATAATTTTTTTTTGCTAATCAAATGCAGACCTGAAATCTAATACTAATTAAAATTAACTATGGAATATATAAATAAGTATATGTTACTTGATTCTGAAGATTCTTGGAAGTCAGAGGGATAATGGGAATGAATATATAGGGCAACATTTTCCAAAGAGAGAGTTAAAAGGAAAAAAAACAAATGTTTCAGCTGATATGAGGGAAAGTTGAATTATTTGGTGTTACATAAAAGAATCATTGATTCAGCTCTAGGAGGGCACAGTTGTGTGTCTTTTTGCATTGGCAGATTCTGCTGCATCAAGCCAGTAAATGGATTAGTGAAAGATCAAGAGTAGTGTTGGGGGGTGTGTGAATAAAGTTGGTTTTAATATGTATCTGGTATTTAAACAACCCATAATAAAAGTGTACATAAAATCAGCTGCTTAGGAAAGAGGCAAGCCAAGAGAGTCTGATCAAAAGATAAGATTCAGATGAAACTACAAAAGGCTTTCCTTATCTTCAGAGATTTTCTCATCTCAACTCTAAACTCTCCCTTCAAGTGTTTCATAAATTTAGGATTTAAAAGAATATCTTATCACTCAAATTTGGGTAAAGTTTATGAAGTAAAGTTGTATGAATTGATACATTTTCTATTTAACTATAACTTGAAACTTACTGGTCATAAGCATGAGAGTGAGCTCATTTAGAAAACTACAATTCTGAATTTCTTGTTGGAATGTAAATAGCAAATTGCATCTGGGATTAAAGAACGCACTGCTACTGCTACCTGGTGGCAAGGCAGTCAATGAAGCAGAGTTCAACAAACTCCTTGAGGTAATATTAACAAAGAAACCAGAGTTTAGATTTATTTTAAAGACACTGTTTTGTTCATATCATACAGAAAATATTTGATGACATATTCCTATTCCCTTATCCATGAATAGCTTTTAATATAAAAGTAAAATATCTTTAATGGAAAGAAGATGGCTATCAAGAAACTTGCTTGTTTAACTTGGAAATGGGCATAAGTAATAATAATAAAATGAAGCCAAATGAGGGAACTGTATTAAAAGCATTTTAGTTACTGTTATGGACTGTATTGTGTCTCTGTGGCCAAAATTCATTTGTTGAAACCATAATCCCCAATTTGACTCTATTTGGAGATAGGACATGTGAAGAAGTAATTAAGGTTAAATGAGGTCATGAGGGTGGGACCTTAATCTGATAGGAATGGTGTCCTTACAAAGAAGAGGAGGTGATACCAAGGGTGCATACACACAGATGAAAGGCCATGTGAGGACATAGTAAGAAGGTGTCCATCCTCAAGCCAAGGAGAGAGAACTCATAAGAAACCAGACTTGCTGACCCCTTGATCTTGGACTTCCAGCCTCCAAAACTGTGAGGAAAAAAACATGTTACTTAAGCTACCCAATCCATTGTATGTTGTTATTGCAACCCTAGCAGATGAATACAGTTATACATGGCTTCTGTTTTCTGATGGTACAGATAAGTAGAGATACAACTTCTGGTATTGATAGAAAATATTTAAATTTATTGGATAATACATGACAAAAACATTTCTGAAGTATGTTTGAGATGGGGCAAACCATCGGAAAAATTGGAGACAAGAAAGTACAGGACAAAGCACTATTTTGCCAGAAGGGCTGGCCTGATGCAGAGGAGGGAACACTACATTGGAAATCAGCAGAGGTGAGCTCCGAAGCAAACTTGGTATACTACTGTCAGCAAATGGTTTTATTCCTATGACCTTCCTTGCTTGCAAAATAAGGAAGTCAAATGAGATGATTTTTAAGGATGTTTTTTACTAGAATGTCACATGACCAAACATGGTTTTAGGTGGGAAATGGAGACAGAGTGTTTTAACAATCAGGAAAAGCATAGACTTCCCCTTCTTCATTTGCTAAAGCTTGCATAGTCTGGAGGTCACCATATTATTTCACATACGATCCCCATGTAGGGCTGTATATTGACTTCAGTATGATTATAAATTCAGTGTCATAGCTGGGCCTCCGATCCAGATTATTCACCTATTACTCTCCTTATTTTTCAGCTACAGAAAACTGTTGTAGTTCTTTATCTATGCACCTCTACAAAGAAATACTAGAACTTCAGAAGGAAAATTCTCAAAAGATAGAAGGAATGTTTCATAAATAGGATGAAAAGAAACTATGACTTAACTAGGTGACTGGGGAAAAAGGATGGGCAGAAAAATAGATGAATCAAAAGCCTATTATATTCTAGGCATTATGCTAGGTATTGACTACTGTTATCTCATTTAATCTACATAACAAATGTTAAAGGTAGTTATTTTTGTCATTTACATTCTATAGATGGAAGAATTGAGGATTTGAGAGGCGATTGCCCTTGAATTTGAGACTGACAGTTTGCATAATGAAAATCCACCCGCCTAATTCAGACATCAAACTCCATTAACTAATGGAACAAATTTTACACCCCACCCCTTGAAACTGAATTATTCAAAAATTCCAAAATGATTTAGATGAATAAATGGCAATCCATAGAGTATAGTTAAGTGCAATAAGACTATTTGAGTTTTTAATCATGGAGAACAAATCTGTCCTCAATAATTATAGTAAGTCCCCTACATATGAACGAATGAGTTCTGTTCTGAGAGCATGTTTGTAAATCCAATTTGTTTGTTAGTCCAACAAAGTCAGCCTAGGTACCCAACTAACACAATCAGCTATATAGTGCTGTACTGTAATGGGTTTATAATACTTTTCACACAAATAAAACATGAAAAACATACACAAAAATAAAGAAAACATCTTTAATCTTACTGTACAGTACCTTGAAAAGTACAGCAGTACAGGGCTTCCCTGGTGGCGCAGTGGTTGAGAATCCGCCTGCCGATGCAGGGGACGTGGGTTCGTGCCCCGGTCCGGGAAGATCCCACATACTGCGGAGCAGCTGGGCCCGTGAGCCATGGCCGCTGAGCCTGTGCATCCGGAACCTGTGCTCCACAACGGGAGAGGCCACAACAGTGAGAGGCCCGCGTATCACAAAAAAAAAAAAAAAAAAAAAAAGTACAGCACAACAGCTGGCATACAGGGGCACATTCACATCTTTGAAAGTTAGCAACTTGAAGGCCCTTATCCGAGCACACAGCACCAGAATGACTAACTTGGATTCAAGCACATTTGGTCTGACTTCAGGGAAGCCTGTGGAAAGAGCCTGGAAATTTTGACTAGATGGACATGGCTTTTAATATCAGTGCCTCCATTTAGTTTTCCACTTTGAGCAAGGTACTTAACAACTCTTCATAGTTGTTGTTTCTGTAAAGTTAATATTATAATACTGACCTTCTAAGATTGCTTTGAAGATTGGTATTAATGTTAGCATATTGCCTGGCACTAGGTGCTTAATAAATAATTTTATTGCTTATCTTAGTTAAATTGAATGGCCTTCTGGTCCTTATTGAATGCATAATCAATATCATTAATTTTGCAGCTTATAATAAACTTTCAAACACTTTTATAAACCTGTTCATGAAGCAGGCAAGATATGTATACCCATTTTACTAGTAAGTAATTCAAGGCTAGTAGATGATAAGGGTAACCTATAACCTAATACATGGATATTAACAATATTTTGTTCCCAGCTGCACAGAGTTTCTCAACGGCAGAATAGTTTTTTTTTTTTTTTTAAATTTTCAAAATAAATGTCAGTGATAGATTAAGCTATATGATGCAGGGCTTAAAAACAAGAAATTTCAGTCCTGCATAGACCCCTTTATGATCATGGACACATTAAATTAACTTCTCTAGGCTTCAGTTTTCTTTTCAGTAAAAAGGGGATAATAACACCAATTTCCCTGATTTGATGTAAAAATAAATAATGTATAACATTAAGAATAGTTAGCATATAGGAAATATAAAGCAAATAGGAGCTGTGGTACAAATGAGAAAGAAATAGTTGAGTAATGTCAAACCATTCTCAAGTTTATTAAACTTAGACTCAAATGTTCTACTGTGGAAATTAAAACAGGTTTTGGTATTCCTTTGGAAATTTCAACACGAACCACCACAACATGAAAATGTTTGGAATTAATTTTCTATCAGAACTATAGCATAGAAGAAAAACTATCTGACTTGATTATCTAAGTATTCTTAGAGGTACTTACACTGATTTAGAAATTTTACAGGTATATTGTACCATTGTATGGGGGTTAGTTACAGAGGGAAACAAGGAAAAAATTTGGTACTAAATGAAATCTTGTATCAGTCCCATAATTTCCTCAGTTATTTTCCTTGACCCTTAGTTGGATTTTGAGAAGCAAAGAGTGAATTAGAATCATTTTTTTCTAAATTTCACATGATTATTACTATCTCTGTGCCTATAGTCCTTTTGTTTAATGATATGAAATGACTTGGATGATAAAGAATTTGTATGGAGCTGAACTAGAATTTATCTTAATATTAGCTATCCTTAAAAGGTTTACTTTTAAAATGTATATTTTATGTAAAATTGCAGGGGAAATTCTTAACCTAATGCAGAAATCAGGCTATCTTCAAATAAAATACATTTCACAGCAATCATTTGTAAATGACTTGTAAATAAACCCCATTTTGATGATTTTCAATGACTTTACTCATGAATATAAGCAGAGTAGGGACATGCTTTCAATATTTCCTTTAAATACTCTGAATTTAACAATAAAATATACAAGAGGATGTCATTAGATGCATAACATATTCACAAAACCACCTCTAAAGTTCCCTGATTTGACAAGCTATAATTTGATCAATAACAGGCAAACCTCAATTTCCACGTGATATTTTTTTTTGCCTAACTCATCTATGGTGAGTTATTTCTTAAAATAAAATCTACTTAATTAAGCATTTTATGGTGTACAATTCAGTGACATCAAGTACATTCACAATGTTGTACAATCACCACCTGCTTCTAGTGCTAAAACATTGTCATCACCCAAAAAGAAAACTCTATAAGCATGAAGCAGTTGCTCCTAATGGCACCCTCTCCCCAGCCCCTGGCACCAACAGTTGGCTTTCTGTCTCTATGAATGTACCCATTCTAGATATTCCATGGAACTGTAATGATACATTATGTGACATTTTGTATCTGGCTTCTTTCACTTAGCATGATGTTTCTGAAGTTCATTCATGTTGTAACCTGTATCAGTACTTCATTTTTCATATTTTATTGTATGTGCATACCATGATTTGTTTATCCTTACATCTTTTGATCTAAATTTAGGAAGTTTCAACCTTTTGGCTCTTGATAATCATGCTACTATGAGTATTTGTGTATAGATATTTGTTTGAGTACCTACTTTTATTTCTTTTGGCTATATATCTGGGGGTGGAATTACTGGGTGAGGTACAATTCTATGCATAATCTTTTTTAAACTAGACTTTGCTTTTTATGGCAGTTTTAGGTTTATGGCAAAATTGAGCAAAGAACACAGAGAAATCCTGTATATGCACCACACCCACACATGCACAGCCTCCTGTCAACATCCTCCACCAGAGTGGTATATTTGTACAACTGATAAACGTATTCTGACACGTCATTATCACCTCAAGTACATAGTTTACATTAGGGTTCACTCTTGGTGTTGTACCTCTATGATTTTCACAAATGCATGTGTCATGTATCCACAATCATAATATCATACACAATAGCTTCAAGGCCCTAAAAATCCTCTGGGTTCTGCCTATCCATCTCTCCTTCCACCTCATGTTTAACTTTTCCAGGAGCAATGAAACCATTTTCCAGTGTTTGAACCATTTTGAAATTTATGGATAATTCAAACAGTTTTATAATTTTTGATCTTTTATTTAGATTCTTGATTGATTTTGAGTTAGATTTTTATATGATTTGAGGTGATGTCCAACTTCATCATTTTTCATATGCATATCCAGTTGTCCTAGAACAATTAGTAGGAGAGACTATTCTTTCCCCATTTAATATGTTTGGCATCCTTGTCAAAAATCAATTAATCATAAATATAAAAGATTATTTCTTTTTCAATATAGTTTTGACTATTCACCATTGAGTATGTTGTTAGCTGTGGGTATTTTTGTAAATTCCCTTTATCATGTCTTGTTTTATGAGAGTTTTCATTGTAAGAGAATATTGAATTTTGCCTATTTAAAAAAAAATAGTTTCAAAAAATCAGCTTAGTTTTATTCATCTTTTCTACTGTCATTTTAGTCTCTAGTTTATTTTATTTTTTGCCCTGATTTTTGTTATTTCCTTCATTTTACTAACTTTGGGCTTAATTTATTCTTCTTTTGAATTCCTTGAGGTATAAAGTTAGGCTGTTTGAGAGCTTTCTCGTTTATTCAATGTAAGCATTTATTACTATAAACTTTCCTCTTGGAATTGCTTTTTGCTGCATCCCATAAGTTTTGGTATGTTGTATTTTCATTTTTATTTACCCTAAGATATGGTTTGATTTCTCTTTTTAACTTAGTTGCGCAGTGGCATGTTGTTTAATTTCCAAATATTTGTGAATTTTCCAACTTTTCTTATTATAATTGATATTTAGTTTTATATCACTGTGTTTCAGAAAAGGCGATAGATGTGATTTCAAGCTTCTTAAACTTACTGACTTGCTTTGTGGCTTAACATAATACCTATCCTGGAAAATATTCCATGTACACTTGAAAAAAACGTGTACCCTGTTGCTTTTGGATAGAATGTTCTATATATGTCTGTTAATTTCATCTACTCTAACGTGTTGTTTAAGGCCAATATTTCCTTATAGATTTTCTGTCTAGATGATCTATCCATTGACAAAAGTGGGGTGTACAAAAGTTCTCTACCATTATTGTATTGTTTTATTTTCTATTTTTAGGGCTGTTAATATTTGTTTTATACATTTAAGAACGTCTACCTTGGTGAATAAATATTTACAAATGTCATGTCCTACTGTTGTATTGACCCTGTTGTCATTATATAATAACCTTCTTTTTCTCTTATTACAGTCTTTGTTTAAAATCTATTTCATCTGATATAAGTATAGCTACCCCAGTTTTCCTTTGGTTTCCATTTGCATGTAATACATATTTCCATTCCTTCACTTTCAGTCTGTGTGTGTCCTTACATCTGAGGTGAGTCTCTTGTAAGCAACATGTACATGGGCCATGTATTTTTATCCATTCAGCCACCCATGTCTATGGAGAATTTAGTTCACTTACTTTTAACTTAATTATTCATAGATATGTACTTACTGCCATTTTGTTAATTGTTTCTGTCTATTTTATAAATTCTTTGTTCCTTTCTTATTCTCTTGCTCTCCTCCTTTGTGATTTAATGATTTTCTGTAGTGGTATGCTTAGATTCCTTCTTTTTTATCTTCTGTGTAACTATCATAGGTTTTTACTTTGTGGTTACCATAAGGCTTACATAAAATAACATGTATTTATGACAGTCCATTTTAAGTTGATAGCAACTTAAGTTCGAATGCATTCATAGCTCTACAATTTTATTTTACCACCACATTTTATGTTTTTGATTTGATGGTTTACATATTTTTATTTTGTGTATCCATCAAAATTATTTTAGTTATAGTTATTTTCATTACTTTTGTCTTGTAACCTTCATATTAGCTTTAAAAGTGATTACCTTTACAACTATGATATGTTGAATTTTACTATATGATTACCTTTACCAGTAGGATTTTTACTTTCATATGTTTTCCTGTTACTACTTAGAGTTCTTTCATTTCAACTTAAGAAGTCCCATTTAACAATGATGATGAATTTCTTTAGCTTTTTCATGTCTGGTAAATTTCTTATCTTTTCTTCAATTCTGAAGGGCAACTTTGCCGGGTAGAGTATTTTGGGGTGGCAGATTTTTCTTTCAGCCCTTTGCATATATAATGCTATCCGATTCTGGTCTGCAAAATTTCTGCTAAAAAAAATTGATAGTTTTATGGGGAGTCCCTCATATGTAACAAATTGCTTTTCGCTTGCTGCTTTTAAGGTTCTCTCCTTGTCTTTAACTTTTGACATTTCAATTATAATATATATTAGTGTGGGAGTCTTTGAGTTTGTCTTATTTGAAACTCTCTGGGCATCCTAGTTATGAATGCAAGTTTTCTTCCTCAGGATAGGAACATTTTTAGCCATTATTCCTTCAATTAAGTTTTCTACCCTTTTCTCTCTCTTCACTTTCTGGGAACCCTGTAGTGTGAGTGTTAGTCTGCTTGATGTTGTTCCATGTCCTTCAAGCTACCCTCACTACTTTAAATATATATATATTTTTATTTTTCCTGTTCTGATGGGATGCATTCCACTGCTCTGTCTTTGAGTACACTGAGTCTTGCTTTCTCTTCATCTAGTTTGTTTTGAACCCCTCTATTGTATTTTTCAGTTTGCTTATCATATGCTTCAGCACTGTGATTTCTGTTTGGGACTTCCTTATATTTCCTTTATCTTTGTTAAAATTGTCGCTGTGTTTATCCACTGTTCTCCTGTGCTCAGGGAACATTATTTGAACTCTTTATCAGGTAACTTACTTATCTCCATTTTATTAACTTTTTTTTTCTGAGGTTTTATCTTATTCTTTTGTTTGGAAATAGTCCTCTGTTTCTTCACTTTCCTTGACTCTATGTGTTGGTTTCTATGCATTAGATAAAATAGCCACCTCTCCCAGTCTTAAAGGAGTGAACTCATGTAGGAGATGAACCTTATCATTTAACCATGTCCTAGATCTTGGTTGTCTTTCAAAACTTTGTATTACATTTTCCATGTTGCCTGCTTTCATCTGGGAATATATTTGGCTCATTATTTCAATGAGACATAACCCTTGGTTATCCCCTTTTTATGTGAGACGATTTCCCATTAGACACTCCACCTGTTGTAGGATCTAGACTTTGTCATCTGTTCCCTTTCTCCCTGTGAATCTATGAAGACCAAAGCTCAAGTCTTCCTGGTAATGATATGCCTTGAAATGAAAGCCAACTTCTGGGTTCAGCTTACTGTTCTGTATTTCTGCCTTCACTTGTCCTTTGTTCTGAAAGCTTCTAACTTAATCCCCAAATCACCTGTATTTTAAGATTTTTTAAAATTAGTTTTTCCAGAGTACTTTAAAGTTATTTTTAGAAGGAGAATCTTTAATTCTCTAGAAAAAAAAGTGTTAGATCTAAAAGTAATTTTTTTTTCTTAATTCTCAGAAAAATTGTTGGACAATGGTATTAGTTATTAACATTTCCATTTTCAAAGCAAGGAAACAAACTCACAGCATTTAAATAGTACCATTGCAACTTGCCTAGTAAGTGTTGGAACTGCAATTGGAACTCATGTCTGTCTTATACAAAAGCCTATGTTCTTTCCAACACCAACCTAGGTTTAGATATTGTCTTACTAAGTGACTTCTTTGGGTAATTTGTAAGTTTCTTACCTATAAAATTGGGACAATATTGTGCAAGGTTGTTTAATACTTAAATGAAATAATATATACCAACATATGTGATAATATAATGAATAATTCACCAGACAACCTGTCACTGAATAATTTCTATAAATAGTAGCTGCAAATGTGTGTTATACATGGATAACATTTGCATGTATATATATTTGCAATTTAGCTGATAATTGTGCCATTGGTTGCTAAGTGTTTGTGAATTCATCCATGGAAATAGAAATGATGAATGACTTGACCTACAACATTATTTACAATAGTAGCCATCTCTACTAAATATAGCAGCCATCATTCTGCTTTCACTATTTCCATGTTCGTCAGGCATTTAGAAAGTCTATTCCGACCCAGAGCACAGTTTCAAATGTTTATATTCCCAAGAGCAGGTAAAACCATTTTCCAAACATTTGTGTTATACTTAGAAAGAGTCGTGGTCCAGTGGTCTGAACAATCAAACATTGATGTTGGAATTCTGATCTTGACATTGGCTCCCAGTCCTGCTGCAAGCAAGTCACTTAACCTTGGGTTTCAAGTTTTTCATCTGTAAAATTGAGATAAAAACACTTACCTGCCCCTCAGGAAAATGTGAAAATTTCTGAAAGTAAATGTGTTAGAAAGTGCTTTGAATGTGAATATGATACCTGAAATAGCAAAACTGAATCCCTTTCTTTTCCCTTCTGTTCCCGCTGGTACTTCCTTTATCAGTTGGGGAATGACGTTTTGTAGAATGTGAGGGGTTCAAAGGCCAGAAAGCAGGCGTCTCAAGAAAATTTCACTGTTAATCACATGTCAAGTGCACTGTCAATTAAACAAAGTTTGAGGTGATGTTTTGGATTAAGAAGACCTATACTCTTTATCCCAGGGTATTCCTGGGATCAGCCTGTTAGAGCTATTCTAATAATAATTTTACCAGAATGTTCAGAATTTTCCCCTAGGAACATGTTTTGACCTGGAAAAATATCAAGGCATTCTGGAAGTTTGAAAAACTACCATAACAATAAATCTGCTGAAACAGAAGCTTATCTTCAAGTCTTCTGTGAGGAAAAAATAAAATAAAAAAAACCTGGGTTTCTGTAACCTAATCTGCTTAGAGCTATTTGTCAGACCTTAAAACTAGCCCTGGGGACACTGCCTCTCTCTTACATGTTTACATGCTTGCATCATGACTGTTCTATCAACCAAGTGGAAACCCAGGGAACTTCTGAGCGAGAAAGCAATGAGAATGCATTAGACAGAGGTGCATACAAGCACACGATAACTGGACCAAGACTTGGAAATCGTGACTGGGGGAAACTGAGAATATGGAAGGAGTTGCAGCTCCAGGAGTTTCCTAAACTGAAGAGGTAGCTACATAAGTCATAATGGACAAGGAGAGAGATGACTCAACTTGTATACACGCTAGAACGTGGAGCCACTCTGCCACCCTATATGTAGAAACTGGACACTGTATCAGTTATTCTGAGATATCCCCATGCCTTAGAGTCAGTAAATACTCAGAATCTCCCTGTTTTCAATTTTTTTTTTTCTTAGACACTGTGATAAACAACCCACTGAACAACAAACAGAAGAAAACGTGGGGAAGAAGCCATGGACCTTCACAAATATTTCATCTTCATTGTCCTGATTCCTTGCTGAGAATTCGATTTAAAGGAAACAACAGATCAAGACACCCAGGTCACTATATTCCTCCTGACACAGCCTTTAAATGCAATCAGTGAGCACAGTGAAATGAAAATGGAACCATCCTTAACCCCTGGCTACAATTTCCATCTCTAAGGACTTTGAAGGCTGGGTGATCACCATTCTTCTGAGTGTCTGACTAACCTAGATAGTGAAGCCACTCTGAATAGCTCTCCAATGAACTCCTTAACACTGAGTAGAATGCCAAGAGGAGCCCAATAAGTGTAAGTTGTTATTTAGTTCACCGCAAATTGGTTTCTCCTCCCATTTGATATCTGTCCTTTTACTATTCAGGGAAATATAATATTTGACATGAAAATATCAGCAGGTGCTCTAAAGACATCCAAGAGTGAAGGTGAGTGATGGATGTGATTACATAATGCTTGAAATGATGTGTTAGCTAGAGTTAGAAAATGCTGCAATGTAAGCTATATGCTTCAAAATTTTTAGTTTTTCAATTATATTGCAAATGCATATATATTTGTAGCTATCCTTTATTGAATAGTGCTGCACATATGTATGTGTTTGTGTACTTTTAGATGCTGATGTGAAGGGACACATAAAAACACAATTAAGAGCAGGACCACAGCCTCATTGTACTCAAGTCTATAGTTGGCGGGGTTCTTTCCCACTGTACTCTTGCAGTCACTACCAAGGTCCCTGAAATCAACAAAATTCCTTTAACCTGAGCAAAGAAAATAGCTTCAAGCAGCAACAATGTTTACAAGTGATTATTCAAAAAAATGCACAATAGCTGCAATCAGAAAGATCAACTACAAAAATGATTTTTTTAAAATGGGGAGTGGTCTTGTTTATTAAAGCAATGATTCAACAAAAAAGTGAACAACAAAATACTGAGTGGGAGCTCTGCTTCCCTGTCCTGTGTGATTCAGAAGGATGTGGGATAATTGGAAAAGAGAACATTAATTATTGAAATCTGTATTCTTAGTTTGCACCTGATAGTAATTCCTTATAGTGAAAAATAAGAAGAAGGAAATATCCTGATGGGGAGGATGTTAGATACTGGGTTTTCATGATAATATGTCTTATTGTTAAGTGAATTAATTAGCATTCTGCTTTTTTATATCTGGGTAAAATTTGTTAAAACTTATTTACTTCTGGGGCTTCCCCGGTGGCGCAGTGGTTGAGAGTCCATCTGCCGATGCAGGGGACACAGGTTCGTGCCCCGGTTCGGGAAGATCCCACATGCCATGGAGCGGCTGGGCCTGTGAGCCGTGGCCGCTGAGCCTGTACGTCTGGAGCCTGTGCTCCGCAACGGGAGAGGCCCGCGTACCGCAACAACAACAACAACAACAAATTTATTTACTCTTGAGAACTGGATCTGTTTACCACATTTTGATATAATATGACCCAACACGCAGGGTTCAGAAGGGCTTAGATATTGGGAAAATCTCCCAAATGGTGAATATTTCCCAGTAGGTTCCTAGTTTGAAGGGCTGCCTCCTTGGTTTCATGAAGGTGTTACTTAGGCCTTATTTTGTGATTGAGAAATAAAGGTTTCATTTTTTTACAGCATATATTTGACATCTTTGGGGACAAATTCTGTTACACTTTATCACCTTGCTGCCTATTATGAGAGCGCGTTAGTGTGGCTTAAGTGTTCAGGTGGATGTGTACAATTTAGAGAAACAGTGCAGATGTATGCAAGGCCTTTCTCTCAAGAATCTAATATATTCCTGCAAAAATATATATAAACAATGTACTAATCTTATAAGGTAGAAAGAAATAGATAGCATCTTATTAATGGTGAAATAGGAACAGGAAAGAAAGAATCACTTCTTGCCTAAGAGGAGAGAAGAGAAATTGTATATTGCCAAGGCATTTGGTGCTTGGCGACCATGCCATTTTCCACAGGAGATGGGAATTTAAGGCTGAGAAACTTCATGAATTACAAAAAAAAAAAAAAAAATCTCCTTGATGCTGTGAACAGAGCAATATGCCCAGGTTTTTAGCATTCAGTCCCACTATGTTTACATTCCCTTGTTGTCAGTGCTTCATGGCCTTCTCTTCATTTGCTATAGAAAAGTTCAGTTTGAGCCCTAAATTTTGGGTTTGGCTCTGCATTGCCTTGTTTTATATAAGTTTTCTCTCTTTACAGTCTTGTAGTAATCCTAAGGTCACTGCTGTAGTCGTTTTAGAGACGAAGACCCTGAGGTCAGAGGGCCAAAGGAATTATTCCAGGGTTACACAGTTAATAAGCATTAAAAATGGGATTGGAACCAAGGTCAGCTTTTTCCAAGGTACATGTTCTTTGGATCATGCACTCTTTCTTTGAATTGCAAGTCACCATCTGGCTTATCAGCAAGAGTAGAGGCTGGCACAATTAGAATTGGAGTTTAAACGTTATTTGCTCATTTGCCATTGAAGCCTCCGTTCATGACTTAGGCCTGATGAGAAAAAGCATTGTGATGGCTACAATTAAGGGAATTGACATAAAAAACAAAGAAACACTTCCTTTTCCTACGTATGTTTCTACACATTTATTCCTCATTCTAGTATTACTTGCAAAATTATGTTATCAATGTTTGTTTATAAGGAAATGTACAATTTGAGTGTTTCATGCTCCACTTTATTATTATAAAGGAGCCAGCTGAGTAATTTCATTCGAATTTCCATGTAAATTCCAAGTATGCAGTACAACTTGCTATGATTTTAAAAAGTTTATATATTTGATTTCCATTGATTGCTACCTTGTATTACTCAATGTTTCTACTGCAGTAAAATAATGTAATTGTGTTGTAAAACTACCTTCTTTGGTTAACACAATTTTTAAAAATATTTTACTATATAAAGTGTATCATTCCAGATATTGCATTTTATATCTGTTTAATGGGAGAAAAATCATCTATTTGTTGGCTTATAGATGTATTTTTGAAAATGGACATTTTCATAAAAACCTACAAATAAGATCTTTTTTGGGGAGGGTGTAGATTAACCCAATCAATCTCAAGTGCTGAGGCATTCTGTGTATTTTAGAACCAAACTCCTTGACTCTTGGAATTATTGTAGTATCCCATATCAGCACAGGAGCTCAGAGAAATCAACGTTGCATTGCAGTTATATTGAGTCAGGAACAAAAGCAAATGTAACGAAAATGGTGGCTGGGACATTGTGTCTAAGTTACTTTCACTCCAGCATTTTGTTTGCATCTTCAAAAATGACAAACACCGTGTGTCAAAAACTAACAATAACAATCATACAAAAAAAGAAACATTAAAGACACATTAAATTCAGAAATGAGATGCTTAGTAAACCCTGAGTCAATTAATCAGCTACAGATGGTGGTAAATCCACTATGATTGCCATCTGGGGATTTTCTATTTCAATGTTCTGCATGTGAATGGGACCGGTTTCAAAATTCATCTTCCCTGAACCTGGTGTGGTCACCAGTAGTTATAATCAGGGTTGGTAGCCCTATCAGCCCCCACAGGTCTGAGCTGATTTTTTTCTGATGACCTTCACGCAAGTAGTGAATGGATTCAATTTGTATCGGCAGCCACTTTATCATGGACACAAAAATGTGAACAGTGAAAACTCAAAGCCAGATTTCCAGTTACTATCAGCCCATATTCTGTCGTTTGAGAAAGGTCGTAAGGATACTGTTTTCGGTTTTGATCACTGATTTAGGGAGGCATCCTCCTCTTTTCTCTAGGAATTCTATGTTTCTGCATTAGCAGTTCTGGAAAATCTACTATATGTTTACTTTTAGGTTCCACAAAGGAAGGAAGACAGTGGTTGCATCCATATAATCAAACTGATTAGGTGGCTATATAAGACTGAATTATGTAAATAAACCCTTTTGTTTGTGGTGTTTCTATTTTTATAAAAATTATTTAAATTACATTCAACAAATATGTAAACAGAATTGGCCTGTTCTTTAATCATACCGGAACTTGGGGCAAGGAGAAGGTGGAGGTACTAGAAAGTACTTCAAAAAGAAATGGTAAATAATAGCTGAATACTGAAATATATCAAGAGCTTTGCATAAGATACATATATCATCTTCAGCATCACTCCCTCAAATTATTATTTTCATCTTACTGTAAACTGAGACTCAGAGGGATGAAATCATTTTCTCAACTCACAGAAATATTGATAGATCCAGCATTTATAGCCCAGTTGTTGATGCCAAGGACCATATTCATTACACTGCATGGTGTGACCTCCCCAAGTAAGAGTAAAATCATGCAGAGTTACCATATATCTTTAAGTGATCTTTTTTATTAAAGTGACCAGTTCCTGAGTATTTATCAAGAGGGGAACTGTGAAGCATCTGTACCTTGGCCTACATGACAAGGGGCTGGATGCCTTTTGCTTATAATCCTGAAATTGTTAGGAGACCAACATAAGTACTGTGTTGGGTTCCAGAAGGAACAGTGACCCACACTGGTATTTGGTAGAACTGGACATAAAACCTGAGGGATGGGGAGAAAAAAATCTATTTCATGTTGTACTATTTCTGGACTATTTAATAAGAAAAGTTAGTGAATTTATTATAAGATGTTCACTATTGAAATAATGCTAAACAAATTTAGTAACCAGTAAAGTATCACAGAAGTCATATGCTTTAATACATTTTGTAGACAGCAATTGTACATCCTGATAAGGCAGCAGTTGTACACATTCTGGTAGTTTTTATTGAATGGTATAAAATTATAATTATTTTAAAACTTGTAAATACTTTTTCGTAACAACTGCAAAGATGTGGTCTTCATTCAGTGACAGCCAGACTGACAGTGTGGGGATGAGGCTTTGGGAGCAGATGGGAGGGAGAGTCAAATTCCAGATCTACTACCTACTAGCTTTGTGGCGTTGGGTTACTTGAAAATCTACTTGGTAATATGTGTAAGTTTCTGAAAAACTGAGATTAATAGCATTTGTAACCCAAGAGTACTGTAAATAAAAAAAGATATTTAAAATCATCTGGTACAGTACATGGTCCATTTTAAGCTCTCAATAAATGTTAATTTTTCCTCTTTATGTCATTAAGCCAAGTGTATGTCATTGGTAAATATTCTGGATATATGTATTTAACCAATCTTCTTACAGTAAGTTTGGTACAGAATTAAAGGGATAAAGGAATTTTGTTTCCTTTACAAATGTTACTCTTTATAATAAAAATGTCTGATTGATGGACTTTGCCTTGGTCCTTTACAAATAAATCTCTTTATCATGTCTGTTTTCTAGCATAAGTTTCTTTAACTGTTGTCATCTCTACCCATAATAAATGTTCTAACAACCTTAAGAAAATCTCCTGAAATCCTAAACCAACAACGAAAAGACCAGACCTTTCACCAGAGACCCAAGAACTTTCTGAAACAATGTTGCACATTTAAGTAGCATTTTTGCCTTCTTCTTTCTCCTTTCTGGCTCAAAACATCTGCAGAGTTTACATGTGTGTTATTTAACCATTTTCTTATTCATGCAAAAGACCTTTAAAACTAATGGCAGACTTTATACTTTTGATTATAATGATTTTATTCTTGCAAAATTTATTATCTTTTATTTTTGCCATTGGAAAAATTTTTTAAATCTACCCAAGCACTGATCTTTATCTGGAAAACACTGTTTATTCAATCAGATTTTATTAATCTGAACTTAAGAGCCAAATCCCCATGTCCACAAGCATACCACAGAAACAATTACTTGTAAGAAAACATATATTTAAAACAGGTATTAACTCATTGAATCCACAGGGAAGGAGACAACCAGATAAATGTTATACTTTTAATCAAAATTTCTTCAAGCAATAGGAATTTCTTGACAATAAAGAAGAATTCAAGGAAAACAAATGTTGATTAAACTTATCCCTTCTTTTCTCTTTGGGTGAAAAATAATGAGTGATATAGAGATGAGTTGCCTATAGCTGATAGGCTGTGGATAAACCAAGTGTTTCAGAACACAATATACGCTGGAGAGTATTGCTTCTAGTCATGCATTAGAATGAATGCTTCTCACAAATTATACCATTTCAACAGAGACTATCTAGCTTATCAGCTAGATTGATTCTGAGAAAGTATGACAGAGAGAAGTTTTCATTCAGTCTCTGTAGGGTCCCCATCCCACTTTCCCAATCTTTCCCTCTTCTGGTTGCTTCCTTGATCTACTCAGTAAAAAAAAACAACACAAAACTGCTCTCAAATGAATGGATATGATACTATTATACTTTCACATCAATGAGGTCTTCATACATCTGACTCAAACCTTAATTCCCTCAATCGCTATATCTACACATCTGCCAGAGATATTTTATTGAAGTACAAGCCCTCGATCTCAGCCTTGTGGACCAAAGAGGCTCCACATGGGCCCTGGAATAAAACCCATATTCCTTGGCCTGGCGTGAAGCATCCTCAGGACCTTTGTGTGGCCGACTGCCCTAGCCTTCTGGCAAACTCACTACTTTAAGCAGAGTTTCTTGAATGAATCAATTCATTCGTTCTTTTAAGTTTTTATTATTTATTTATTTATTTATGCATTTATTTTAGCTCTGAGCCCTTGCTTGGGCTGCTCCATC
This sequence comes from Kogia breviceps, assembly GCF_026419965.1. Classification (NCBI taxonomy): domain Eukaryota; kingdom Metazoa; phylum Chordata; class Mammalia; order Artiodactyla; family Physeteridae; genus Kogia; species Kogia breviceps. The sequence continues at coordinate 94,104,295 of NC_081311.1, forward strand.
CCTCTACATTGGCTTTTTAATCTCTTCTTCACCTGACTGACAATTCAGGTTTGTCTCCTTCAGGAAAACCTTGGGATGGCTCACTATTTTAGGTATACTTCCTCTTTGTACCCTGTAGTGTCACCTCTCGTAATAGGTAATATACTGTATGAAAATATATGTCCTCCTGGTTTTTTTCCAATAATTTGAAAGGACCTTTCTAATCCAGGGTCTGGCATATGGCCTGGAGTAGAGAATGCACAACTTAAAAATTTATTCAGCTGAGTCCCACACCATCTCTTTGCTTGTGTCTCTTGCGTTTCCTCCTCTCTCTCTCTCTCTCTCTCTCTCTCTCTCTCTCTCTCTCATGCACACACACACACACACACACACACACACACACACACACACCTCTTGCTCATGCTATTACTGTGAACACAGACACAAAGTCATGTAAACAAGATAATTGTTGTTTTCCAACTGAACCTGGAAGCACTGACATGGAATATTTTTCTCTACATCCCATATTTTTTTTATTAGCAATCTTTACACTTTATGCCCCAAGAGCACTATAGAGTCTATAGAGGACTATAGAGTCACAACCAGCTCTCTCTATACTCCTAAGACATCAATCTTGTCAAATCTAATTGAATCAAAGCATGAGCCGTTATAAATGGAGTACAGCTTGACAAATAAAAAGAAAAACGAAAAGAGAAAGGAAAGGAGATACACATCCAATTGATACTTTCCCTTTAAGATATTCCCTTGTGAGAATACATTGTGGTTTTCTAAAAATTTCTCTCTGTGTCTTCCAGATTCTTTACTAGTCGTAATTTTACTCTTTGTTCAGAAACCTTTATCTATCTCCATATCTCTGACATCAATTCTGATCCTGCTCGAGTTAAATACGTCCCACGGTAGAAATTGAACATGCTGCTCTGTGATATAACATTGTCTACGTTTCCATGGGAGGCTAGCCTTGGGTGGCAACTTGGGATTTATGACAGCACTGATGCAGGTCAGGGAACACATGACAACATGCAATTCAACTTGTGGTCCCACAACTAGGCTCTATTTGACTTGAACTTTTTGCAACTTGTAAAATCACCAAATATTATGGCTGCAAATTACCTGTGTCTCTACACAGGTATGCAATGGATCCTATGTCACCTGCTTAGCCAGGACTGCCCTGTGGAATGATTAGCACCAGATTCTACCTGCATTGCACAATCCATGGAAAATCTTTCTGATCAAAGTTCCTCTCAACACTAGCTTGCCTCAATCTCCAGAATTAATTTCACTGTAACACTCCTGCTCAGGGTAGTGGTTACTCCTGGAGTGGGGTACTAAAGGGAAGTGTGATAGGGGCCTCCAAAATAGTAATATTATCCTTTATCTTGATCTGAGTGCTGGTTATAGTGGTGGTGGTGGTAACGGTATTCATTTTGTAGAAGCTCATGAAAATCTGCACTTATTTGTCTATAATTAGAGTATGCTTGAAAAAACAAGGTATTTTAAAAGAAACATTCTTAAAGAACCACGTAGACTTTAACAAAGTTAAGGCATTTTAACTAGGAGTGGTAATATTTCATCATATTGTCTAGTACAAAGAGTGGGTTTGGCATATGATCCTGCAATCCCACTTCTGGGCATATATCTAGAGAAAACTCTAATTGGGAAAGATATTTGCACCCCAATGTTCATTTCAGCACTATTTACAATAGCCAAGACATGGAAGCAACCCAAATGTCCATTGACAGATGAGTGGATAAAGAAGATGTGGTGTATATATATATATACACAATGGAATATCACTCAGCCATAAAAAGAATGGAATAATGCCATTTGCAGCAACATGGATGGACCTAGAGATTGTCATACTAAATGAAGTAAGTCAGGAAGAGAAAGACAAATATCATATATCACTTATATGTGGAATCTCAAATATGACACAAATGAACTTATCTACAAAACAGCAACAGACTCACTGCATGGAGAACAGACTTGTGATTGCCAAGAGGGAGGGGGGGTTGGGAAGGGATGGATTGGGAACTTGGGCTTAGCAGATGCAGATTATAATATACAGAATGGATAAATGACAAGGTCCTAATGCATAGCACAGGGAACTATTTTCAGTATCCTATGATAAACCATAATGGAAAAGAAAATGAAAAAGAATTATATATATATATATATATGAATCACTTTGCTGTACAGCAGAAATGAACATAACACTGTAAATCAACTATATTTCAATAAACTAAAGTTTTTAAAAGTGGGCTTTGGGTCTGATAGAATCCAGTGAGAGTTCCAAGTCTGTTCCTTTCTCTCTGTGTGTTCTTTCCTCCTTTTCCGTTTCCCCACCTGCTAAGTGGAAATTATACTGCCACCTTAATAGGGTAATTGAGAGAAATGAATTGAATAACTAAAAGAAAAGCACTTAGTACAAAAAGAAACCAGTGTATGGTGGCCACTATTATTAATAGCTGCAATACAGCAGCTGAATTAGAATTGAATAAAGAAAGATGAGAGGCTTTTCTGGGGTGGCTGAGGTGTGGTGGCAGTAGCAATATTAAGCTTTTTGGGGAGGAAGGAAGGCAGGAATCACAAGTGAAATGTATGTGCTGTGTGCAGGAAGGAGCAGGGCAAGGCATGCAAATACGAACACAGAGCCCCCACCAAGACTGGCCTTGTGTGGAGGAGGTCTCGATGCTTGGCCCCTTGTGGCATGCATGTCCATGAGAGTAGCCTGTCAACAATTCTGGGGGCTTGCCTTCATTTCCCCTTTAGTATGTTCCTTTTCTACTAGGACATAGGCTCTGAGGTGAAGAGTATTGTGTCTAACAGGTCTGAATCTCTAGAGCCATGCCTAGAACACAGCAATGAGGATTAGAGATGCCAACAGCTCGTGGTGATCTTATTAGATTCCATTCTGCTGTATCAGGATGGCCTGGGATAGAGTGACAGCAATGCATTCTTGAGTGTCAGCCGTTTATTCTTGGGTATTTTGGATTCTGATTTATGTATTTTTTTTAAAAAATAAATTTATTTGTTTATTCATTTTTGGCTGTGTTGGGTCTTCATTGCTGAGCGGGGCCCTTCTTTAGTTGCGGCGAGCGGGGGCCACTCTTCGTTGTGGTACACGGGCTTCTCACTGCAGTGGCTTCTCTTGTTGCCACTGGCTCTAGGTGTGCGGGCTTCAGTAGTTGTGGTTCCCAGCCTCTAGTGCTTAGGCTCAGTAGTTGTGGCACACGGGCTTAGTTGCTCCGTGACATGTGGGATCTTCCCGAACCAGGACTCGAAGCCATGTTCCCTGTATTGGCAGGCAGATTCTCAACCACTGCGCCACCAGGGAAGTCCTGGATTCTGATTTGTATGTAATTTGAACTTTAGATTTAAGATGCCTCCTAGTATGATGGACTTCGCTTTTAGGATAACTGTACTTGAGTCCTTATACTTCCACCTGTCAATTTGGGCTAATTACTAAGTTTCTAGTAACTTTTTTCATCTATAAACTGGGCAAAAGAAAACTGACATCTGTGAGCTGGTGGAAATTAATGGCATATTATTTATAAAACATTATCTGATAGGTAGTAGGATAAAGGCTATTTAAAGAGCTCTTTAGCTTAATAGTCGACTAGGTGAAATTTTCCATCAATATGCAGGGAAGAGACCTTTCCTCAGAAGATGTTGTAACAGTTTATTCATAAGAAACGATTTCTTAATAAAGGTCAAGCAGAACAAATTAGTAGACTTCTCCTTTTCCTAGGAGATAAGGAGTGTCTGGATTTGAAGAAGACAAAGTATTGTCCCTGAAAGGAGGAGAAAGGAGGAAAACATATATTCCAGTTACATCAGAACAAGTTTTGATTAAGAGGACCGAAGGACTGAAAATTTTAAAATACTCTTTATGGGTATTCAAAATAAAAGCAAGAGTAAACTATAAAATAAATGTTAAAAAGTCCAATAATTTTCATATTTTTCCAATGAATACGTCAATGTTTAAAAATATAAACCCATAGCCAAATATCATATTATTACAAAACATTTGTGTGTGTGTGTATCCATGAGAAAAAAGTAGAAAAGTTAAAGCATGCATATTTTGCTTAATAATAAATTAAGGAATAAATTTGTCTCATGACATCACACTAAGAGTTTACAGAACAAAATATGATGGAAATAAAATGGATAGTTATCAAATCTTAGAATAAAGAAGGTCCTCAAAGAAAATGGTTAAATCAAGAGGGAAAAAATAGTTCCAAAAGTCTAGATGATAAATGAATAAATAAATATAGCAAAATATTTTACTCTATAAAAAGTTATATGAGAGCTGGCTGGCTGAGGGACCGATGCTCTTTGGTGCTTAGCTCAGGATCTCTGTCTCCTTTTGCAGGAGAGACTGGGGCGGGAAGGGGACATAGGTTGCCTAACAGGACCAGGCTTGTTGTGTTCCAGTTCCTGACCGAGCTGACCAGGTTCTTCCAGAAGTTTCAGTTGTCTGGCAGCCTGTTCATCACTCTTAAGAAGTGTGATGGTCGAACTAAACCCATTCCAAGGAAAGGTTCTGTGGAGGGCCTGGAGCCCTCAGACAACAAATGTCTGTTAAGAGCTACTGATGGGTTAAAGATCAACACTGTGGTGAGCTCCAAAGAAGTGACTAAGTTTTAGATGGCTTATTCAAACCTGTGGAGAGCTACTGTGGTTGGGCTGGAGAAGTGGGACAAAAGGAACAAGAGTCAGAAGAGCAAAGCAGCATGGTGAAGGCACCAGAGTTCCCACTTTCACCAACTAACCACTGAATCGCTATTTTCCTTTGGTTTTTACCTTTGGCTGCAAAGCTGGGTATCTGATTCCCTTACGTTATTGTTTTCATGTGAGATTAGGGTCATTTGGGGATACAGGAAGGGCTACAACGTTTACAGGATAGCTGTAAGAAGCCAGTTTATTTTAGGTCTGGCTGAGTGGTCAGTGTTGCATGGTTGTATATTCCTGGATAACAGTTTGCAGTCTCCTGTAACCACCTGTGAAGAGCACTGTATCATTAAACCTGTATTTATCAGAACTGACCATCTTTTATTCCTTTTCTCACCCCATAAAAAGTTTCTGGCAATAGCTCCTCATTCTGAAATAAGATGATTATGAATAGGCTTCAGGCCCTATCTTATGGGTTACTGGAATTGAAACCTGACAATTTTATAAAAAATTGTGTTATTTCATGGGTATTTTTCCCAAATGGCTGTGTAATTTTATCATCATAGTTCCTTTAGCAAATTTGAATGAGTTCTCATAGCCAAACTTAGGATAAGCTTATTACAAAATCATCAAGAAGAAAGATTCCAAGTTAATGATGATTAAAAAAAGTTATATGAATCCATGAGAGAAAACATTAATACTCCAATTAGGTAAATGGACAAAAGTCATGAAGGTTCCATTTTTAATTAGGAAATATGAATTCTCAATAACATATGTAATGTTTTTTAACCTTTCCAGCAATTCAATTAAATGGAAATTAAAATCACCATGAGATACCTCTTCCCATCTTTCAAATAATTTAAAGTAGTGAAATATTCAGGACTTCAAGGTAATGGGAAATAATTTCTCTCTTATATACTTTTGGTGAGTTTGTTAAAATTTTCCAGAAAGCATGTTAGCAACAAATTTAATGTCATAAAACATGTTCACAGGTAGTTCAAATGACACAGTAGTTCTGCTTTGAACATTAAGGAAATAATTATGAGTACAGAAAATTTTATAATTTGAGATGATATTCTAGTGCTAAATGTAGTTTGAAAATATAGGAAGAAAAAACATTGGAAAGGTGAGGAAAACCATGATTTAGTCATAGAATAGAATATTATGCCATCTTTGATAATGATGATTGAATATTATTTGCAGTAACATTAGAAAGCCGTTATTTAAAAAATTAAAAAATTAGTACAATATTATTAATTAAACTATACATTATCATCAAAGAGAGAGAGAAGAAAAAAAAGGTAGTACAAAAATTATCCATAGAGTATGACCTACAATGTGTAAGAAAAATATTTAAAAGCATAAATGTACATATGTATATAGGTGTATACTTTTATGTATCTAAACTTATATTATTTTAATAAATGAAGATAAAAATAAAAATCCCCCAAAATAAATGAGATAAAAATTTGCGTATTTCTTTTTGTTGAGACCATCAATTTTTTTATATCTTTATTGGAGTATAATTGCTTTACAATGTTGTGTTAGTTTCAGCTGTATAACAAAATGAATCAGTTATATGTATACATATATCCCCATATCCCCTCCTTCTTGAGCCTCCCTCCCAACCCTCCTATCCCACCCCTCTAGGTGGTCACAAAGCACCGAGCTGATCTCCCTGTGCTACGCGGCTGCTTCCCACTAGCTAGCTATTTTACATTTTGTAGTGTATATATGTCAGTGCTACTCTCTCACTTCATCCCAACCTCCCCTTCCCTCCCTGTGACTTCAAATCCATTTTCTACATCTGCGTCTCTATTCTTGCCCTGCCACTAGGGTCATCAGCGCCATTTTTTCAGATTCCATATATGTGCATTAGCATACGGTATTTATTTTTCTCTTTCTGACTTCCTTCACTCTGTATGACAGACTCTAGGTCCATCCACCTCATTACAAATAACTCAATTTCATTCCTTTTTATGGCTAACATTCCATTGTATATATGTATCACATCTTCTTTATCCATTCAGCTGTTGATGGACACTTAGGTTGCTTCCATGTCCTGGCTATTGTAAATAGTGTTGCAATGAACATTGTGGTACATGTCTCTTTTTGAATTATGGTTTTCTCAGGTATATGCCCAGTTGTGGGATTGCTGGGTCATATGGTAGTTCTATTTTTAGTTTTTTAAGGAACCTCCATACTGTTCTTCATAGTGGCTGTATCAATTTACTTTCCCACCAACAGTGCAGGAGGGTTCCCTTTTCTCCATCTCCTCACCAGCATTTATTGTTTGTATATTATTTGATGATGGTCATTCTGACTGATGTGAGGTGATACTTCATTGTGGTTTTGATTTGTATTTCTCTAAGGATTAGTGATGTTGAACATTTTTTCATGTGTTTGTTGGCAATCTGTATGTCTACTTTGGAGAAATGTCTATTTAGGTCTTTCACCCATTTTTGGATTGGGTTGTTTGTTTTTTTGATATTGAGCTGCATGAGCTGCTTGTATATTTTGGAGATTGATCCTTTGTCAGTTGCTTCATTTGCAAATATTTTCTCCCATTCTGAGAGCTGTCTTTTCGTCTTGTTTATGGTTTCCTTTGCTGTACAAAAGTTTTAAAGTTTCATCAGGTCCCATTTGTTTTGTTTTGTTTTGTTTTTGCAGTACGCGGGCCTCTCACTGTTGCGGCCCCTCCCGCTGCAGAGCACAGGCTCCGGACGCACAGGCCCAGCAGCCATGGCTCACGGGCCCAGACGCCCCGCGGCACGTGGGATCCTCCCGGACCTGAGCACGAACCCGCATTCCCTGCATCGGCAGGCGGACGCTCAACCACTGCACCACCAGGGAAGCCCCCATTTGTTTATTTTTGATCGTATTTCCATTACTCTAGGAGAGACCATCTTTTTTTTTGCAGGATTAATTTGTAGATGTGGTGCAACTCTTTGCAAAAAAAAAAAAAAAGTTTTAGAGAGGTTTTCAATCTCCAAAGATATTTTGCCTATTTGGGAAGAAGCTATTAAGTAAATTGAATGCAGAAAGAAGTCTACTACACAGGTAACCCCACTCTAGCTCAGGCCAACCAATCAGCACGTCACACGCAGCCTGGCAATGGCTGTCTCTAGTCTCATCTACAGCTGCTCTGTATCTTTGGGTTGTCCCTTATTTTAACTCAAGACATCATTTTCACTTGCCCTCTTCTCTACTGACTCCTTTGAAGAACAATCAGCTACTCCTGCCAAAGTCCTCCACCATCCAATCCTCTGTTCCTCCTTGTGACTTTATAGGTTATCACTTTTTGTTTCACTTCTCCATAAATTTTCTGTTCAAAAAAAGAAATAGCACGTACCATATCACACTAGGTGTTTTTATGTGTGTATGCATACGTGTGTGTATGTATTCATTTTTACTTTTCATTGTGAAATACAAAATGCATAAGTAAATAGGACAAAAGTGCGTAATGTGTTTTGCTATTAAATGAAAAGCTATGATGTAGTCACCACCCTCATTTAGCCACATGGAGACATCAACCTAGAAGCCACCTTCACATCCATCTTTATCTTATCTTTCACTCACCATAAAAATTTATCAAATTCTGACTTTTACTGAAATAACTTCTGGTTCTTCTTCATAATTTTGCTGACTAAACATGCATCCATAAGACCACATTTCATTCTCTCTGTCATTGTTGTAGTATTTGCCACACTATAAAAGGAAAGGCATATTATATATTTATTTGTGTCTGGCTTCTTTCACTCAGTATGAACTTTCCAAGATCCATCTGTGTTACCATATATAACTGTAATGAGTTCATGTTAATGGCTGTATTATATATATATATTTATATTGTATTTTATATATATATATTTATATATACAACAAACTACCATTCTACTCTGATCAGACATTTGGGTTGCTCTTTTCTTAGAATGTTGTTAAAATGCAACCATGTATGTGTTAGCACAGGTATTTTGAGATGCATGCATATTATCCTCTTTGGAGTGAAACTGCTCTGTCATAATATATGCATAGTATTAAAAGTCGGCAGATAATGTGGAAAACTTCTTTAATTTGTTCTGCTTTATACTCCCAACTAGAAAAATGAACATTCTGTAATTTTTCTATCATTTGGTATTGTCAGTTTTCTGTTATTTTATTTATTTGCCATTCTGGGGACTATATGGGTGTAAATTGTTGTGGTTTTAAAATACATTTCCCTGATTACTAAGGAGCATGAGTATTTTAATCACCCATTTGGGTGTCCTGTTCACGCTCTTCCCTTGTTATCCTTTTTATTTCAGTAAGTTTCATAGTAATGCCTCGTTTTTCACTTCTGAGTCTAGTAATTTGAGTTTCCTCTTCTCTTTTTTTTCTAAGTCATTCTAGACAAAGTTTATCAGATTTATAGATCTTTCCAAAGTACCAGTTTGGGTCACATTGATTTTTTAAAATTATGTTTCTATTTTTATTTTGTTTATTTTCTGCTCTAATCTTTATTATTTTTTCCTTCTGCTCACTTTGGGTTTAGTTTGTTCCTTAAGGTGGATGGTTTTGTTACTGATTTTAGATCTTTCATCTTTGTTACTATAGGAATGTACAACTATAATTCTCACTCTGAGTACTGCTTTTGCTGCACTCTATTTTTTAGTATTCTTTGTCTTTTTTGTTGTTGTTGTTGTTTTTCGTTGCATGGCATGGCTTGAGGGATTTTAGTTCTCCAACCAGGGATTGAACCCATGCCATGGCAGTGCCAAGTTCTAACCACTGGATTGCCAAGGAATTCCCAAGTATTCCTTGTCTTCACTTTTATTTATCTCAAAGTATTTTTTATAATTTCTTTTTGGTTTCTTCTTATACCCACTGATTATTTGGGAGTGTGTTATTTATTTCCAAATATTTGTAAGTGTCCCAAAATTCTGTTATTGACTTCTTGTTTAATTCCATTGTGATGAAAGAACACACTGTGTATTATTTCTCATGTTGTTTATGCTTTTTTAATTGACATACATGGGTCATTTATACATTCTTGGTGCTGCTTTTTCTTTCTGGTTGTGTATTGTAAATGATTTCCTTTGATTTGAAACTTGTCTTTTCACTTCTCTTGATGAATCAGGACCATCATTATGAACAACAATGAACATACTGTAGACTAAATTCTTTCAATATCAGAGTTTACTTTTCAAATTCATTTAAAAACTCTTATACTGTAGTGTTTGTATGTATTTTCAGGTTCATGAATTGGTTACAGAAATTTGGACCAATGTTCTTGTTTTCCATCATCTCTCTTATTCCTAACATATTAGTATTACTTTTCACTGAGGGCTATCTTATTAAGTTTTGAGTCTAATGCTTTTCTTTTATATATAATTTTCTTTTATATATATCTATTGAATTTTATTCCATGATTTTATAGAGCCTTGGAAAATGCTCTATGGATAAAATAGTTCTATGATTTTCTGACACCCCCATGGTAATTTTCAATGCAAAGTATGGTCTGTTAAATTTATTGAGAAATCTTTTCAACTTAGTTGTATTTAGTATTTCTCAAAACTATTTAACTAAGAGACCTCTTATTAATTTTAATCTTACTATTTCCCTTATGGTCAAGGGAATTTTTGTTTTAACTTGGTTTTTTTCTGAAAGGTTTAAAGTGGTAAAATTATGAGAGATTTCCAAGTTAGTCGATCTTAAATGAAATATATACAGAATTATTGAAAACTTTTAAACATTTCTAAGTATACTGTCTCATCAGATTGATCATTTAAATTGTGTACAATAAAACGATTTAGCCTTAACTGTTTTAGGCTACTAATTATAAATCTGAAGGCTTGAAACATCTTCCAACTTTTTTGGAAGCTATGAATAAATGCTTCCCAGATAACTTGGAAAATTAAAAATTGTAACTAGTACATAAACTGACATAACATGATCATAGTTAACTTATTTTAAAAACAAATTCGTTGCATGGTATTACATCACTGGTCATGTGAAGCTTCCTCAGCGTTTTTATGTCTGACATTTATTTATAACTTTTATGAATGTGTCACTATTGAATCCATACAGTAGTAAATGAATGAGACTTGCCATGAAATGTTAGTAGGATACAGAGGATGTAATGGGAAATTGCTACCACGATACACTTCTATATCAGTTTGCAGTTCTAATAGGATTATTATCCATACAAGTTGTGGCTCTCAACACTTTGTAACATCTTTGGCTTTTTACAGACATATATGTTTACAACTTTTTTATTGAAAAGGTCAAACTCTGTTTAAATGTGGAGATAGACAGCATTTCCCACACAATATACTATTGTTAGTAAAATAAATAAGGTTAAAGTGTATTTTCTGAGTGGATTGCTATCAAGCCTGCTGCAAAGCTACATGCACGTCATCGTCAAAATCATATTCATGAATTTTTAACTAATCAACGTTCCACCTGAAAGAGAATTAATTCCCTGTATAGACCCCTTCACCATATGCCTTTCATTTCTCTAACATTTTCTGACCATGACCACTACACGTGTACTTTATAGAACTACTCATGCTTAACCAATTACGTTATACTTTCTCAGCTTTCCCTCCTTCCATGAAATCTCCTTTAGCTTAGAACATACTTCTTTCTGATTCATTAATTTCAATTCACTATTCAATAGCCAGATAATTTAATCAAATTCCACTGAGAAACCTTGTGCATTTGCTGACATAATATTGTTAATATCTATGTATTAGGTTATAGGTGACCCTTATTATAATCCACCAGCCTTGAGTTACTTACTAGTAAAAAGTAGTAAGTAACTGCAAACCGATCTCTGATAGTCCATTGTCATCACTAGATTGGGATGTGACTGTCTCAATGATCTCATAGTTGCCTGTACTCTCTCCTGACTTCCATTGTATTGGAATTCTTTACATTACTCTTCATTCTTAGAGACTGCAGTCTGAATTTAGATAATACACCATCTCTGTACCTCAAGTCCATAATACAATATCTAACACTTGGTAGAGTCCATTATATTTCTGAAAGAAAGGAAGGAGGAAAGACAAGAAAGGAGAAAAGGAAGTAGGCTTGAATAGAGAAGGCAAAAGACAGAAGGAAAGAGGAAAAGAAGAGAGAGGTAAGACTTAAATACTTAACCCCTACCAAAATTCTCCAATAACTTCCCACCTGAGAATAATAGTTTAAGCAATTCCATTGGTCTAGAAGGCCCTACACAACATGGGCCAGCAGATTCTTCTACTTTTTAAAATTTATTTTTTAATTTATTAAAAAAATTTTTTTTGGCCGCATGGTGCTCCATGTAGGATCTTAGCTCCCCAACCGGGGATCGAACCCAGGCCCATGCATTGGGAGCTCAGGGAAGTCCCGTCCCACTTTACTTCTTAAGAGTCTCTCCACTTCTTGGGATCATTTCTACCACATTCTGCAGCTCATCAAACTCCATGCTGCTTCCTCTGTGCTCTCACACTTGCCAAGCCTCTCATGCTCTTCCCCCAGCTGTTCATGTGGTCAGCTCCCTCACGGAATGCAATATTTTGCTCAATTTCCCCTTTAATCCCACATTCCCAACAGGTCCTATCTCCATCTCCCTCATCTGCTTTGTTTCGATCATTATCACTGTGAAACATATTCAATACTAAATATTTTAGTTATTTTTTATGTTTTCTGTCTCCTTCCACTGGAGCATAAACTCCATAGATGTAGGGGTCTTTCTCTGATTTTTTTTCCCTAATGTATCCTGAGGGCCTGAAGAAAGTGATTAATAGCAAAAGGATGGCAGAAAGTGGCTCATTCACTTAACAAACAGATTGAACCTGAGATGCTCACAGGTAGCACTTAAAGAAATGTCAGCGCTATTCTTTTTCTTTTTTTTTTTTGGTGGTACGTGGGCCTCTCCCCATTGTGGCCTCTCCCGTCGCGGAGCACAGGCTCCGGACGCGCAGGCTCAGCGGCCATGGCTCACGGGTCCAGCCACTCCGCGGCATGTGGGATCCTCCCGGACCAGGGCACTAACCCGTGTCCCTTGCATTGGCAGGCGGACTCTCAACCACTGCGCCACCAGGGAAGCCCAGCGCTATTCTTAAGAGAGAAGTTGTGACTTAGACTAGGGTTGGCAACTTCTGCCTACTACCTGCTCTGTAAATAATTGGAACTCACTCACACCCCTTCATTTCTGTATTGTTTTTTTTTTTGGGGGGGGTGAGGTGGCAGGTTTAATAAGCAAAGGAACTTCCTTAGAGGCTCGTCTTGGGCAGTGGCTGTAAGACATGTACATCTCCACACCCACTCCCACCCCCTCAGAATCTTAAAAGTTTATAAAGAGGCCCTATCAGGGTTCAGTCACATATTCAGTCCACATGTTCTCAAAAACATGTACTCTCTCAAGGTTGCATTCAAACTCTAGGAATAGTGGGCAGACAGGGGATGGGGTGAGGAGCCTCCAATTGCTTGGCTCTAGGTCAGGGATCAACCATCTTCTCTCGATAACCTCCTCCAACACTTGGTTTTCCAAGCCTCTCCCTTCAGACTGATGTGACCAGCTGATTCCAGTGCAGTAGCTGGCGGAGGAAGGAGAAAACAGGGTTTGGGATTTTTTTTTTTCTATTTCCATACTTCTAATTGTTCTTAAGCACACTCCCTAGATGGCTTAAACATTAATAGGCTGAAACTATGCTCTAGCATTACACTGGGCTAATTACGCTCTTTGGGTTGCAAAGGACAGAAATAATTTCACTTAGGCTACCTCAAGTCAGGAGGGCTGGCTGGTCAGTTCCACAGGGTAACTTGTGTGGCTTCTCCTTTCTCTACTTACCTGCCTTCACTCTCACCATCCCCAAGCCCCAATCCAGCTGGCTGATCCTCTCCATTTTTCTCAGTTCAAATTCCCTCTGTATTGTTTATGGCTGATTTTGTACTAAATACAAAGGAAGACTTGAGTACTTGTAACAGAAACTGTATGGACTGGAAAGCCTAAAATATTTACCATTCAACCCTTTACAAGAAAGATTTGCCAATGTCTGGCTTACAATTTGCTTGATGAAGAGGCCTTTGTGGTTGTGTACCTCTGGCGTTATATGACATCCAATCACAGCTTAACGTAAATTTTGATTTATATGGGATCATCAGACTCTATTGAAATGATTTCTAAGTCTTATCACAGTTGGAATTCAGATATCTATAAACCTGTTGGACGCATTTGGAGTTGCTCATTGAAATCCAGACTGTAGAAATAGACTTGGAAGTCTTTGACAGAAAATTCAAGGTTTAAATAAAGGAATTAAACAATGTAAAGCAATAAATAACCTCCTGTGACCTGCATTCTGAGGAAGAGGTTGTGTCAAAACTAGATAGATAGATAGACAGATAGATTGTAGATAGATAGTAGATAGATTGTAGATGGATAGGTAGGTTGTAGATAGGTAGGTAGGTAGGTAGTAGGTAGATAAGTAGATGCATAGTAGATGAATAGATTGTAGATAGATAGATAGATCATAGATAGATAGATGTTAGGTAGATAGGTAGATAGATGATAGATAGATGAGAACTCACACAACTTTGCTATGAGATTGCTAACATAAAGATAGGACATGTAAAGAAAAAAAGATTTTTCTGCCACTCAGAAGCAGATTACAGTGCACCCCTGGGATGGCCAGATGAGAAGATTAGCAAAGAACTCCTATAAGCAGTAGCAGAAAGGGAAGCTGTGTCAAAGTTCTCAAGGCAAAAGGAACAGAGAAGGTGCCCATAGCAGACCAGCAAGCTGACTCTAAACACCAGGTAGAGAGGAGACTGTTGTCCAGAGGCACAAGGAGAACAGCAGCCGCTGTCAAGAAGGCAGAAACTCCAGTGCTGGTGCAGAGACATAGGGGAACTCTTCCCCTTGGGGCTCCAAGAGACATAACAGAAAGGAGAAGAGCTGAACACTGCACTGTGCAAAGGGGATAGAGACATTGTTCTAGCTGACTTGGGGCTAAACTTGCACTCAGCCTGCTGTATTTTTTCATGTCTGCAATGTGCTTTTGCTTTGATGAATAAATGTGTAGTTTGTCAAATATGAACCAAACATTTAAAATATTTTAGATAGATGAGTACCTAGGAAGCAAAACTCTTGTTAGATAGGCAGAATTCATATGAGGTGTTAAGTGTAAGACGTAGTGAGGAAGTAGAGAATGTGTATCCAACATAGATAATTATGAGGGAAATATCCATGACATGCAAATATAAAAGAGCCACTGAATGTTCAGGATGCACTCAATAGACACGAGTACTTAATTTTCACTCTATTTTAATTCAGCCACACGTCAGTGACACCTATTCTGGCCCCATATGTCCTCTGCCCAGGAAACACTCATACGTCCCCTGGTTGTTCGTGGAGCTAACGGTCAAGCTACTGCTGTGCTGAGCTAATGTCTCTGTGTATCTCCCACAGAGCAAGTGTGCTATTGGCTCAGGGCATTTTCTGTCTGTGGGTCGCATTGCCTGAACCTCAACTCTGTCCTTGTATTCACACCATCAGAAGAAGTCTGACGTGGCAGAGCATCAGGATATGTGAACACGACATGCCCCTGCATTTGGGTAGGAAGGAGCTGCCACCTGCCTTGCACCCTATTCTGTTCTTCTTCCCTGTCCTGCCTTTTGCCATCTCTCTCCACTTGCTTCTCACTCTGGTTTGGTATGGATAAGCTGCGTCATTTGAACATTTTAATTTGGTCTGTGAGACCCGCTGAGTGGGACCTACTGGGACAGCTTGCCTGTTATTGAGCTTGGAGGCCACCAATGAATCTCGACAATTTCCCACATGATAGTATCACTCATCACCTTCCATGTTACATATTTATTTGTTTAGTTCCCAGGCCTCTAAAAGTTAATGGAGACAGGAGAGTACTGGTACTCTGAATGTATTTGTAAAAAGAAAGAATAAAACTTTTACAGTGCCCTGGCCTAAGATCCACTCCTGTTGTGATACTGGAATATGGGTATAACATGTAGTTAAACCTTTAACAGAAATTTCAAGTACCTGCAAGTCAGAGACTCTCATATTCATTCTTATTTTCTCCTAAGTGCAAGAAACAATTTGCTGATCATGAAATTCAACTTGATTGTTATAATGGTAAAAGAAAAAGGTTATATAGCACCTACTGTATACGGTGCAATTCTTAGTACTTTACATCTGATGAATACTTTAGTCATGACAGCTACCCTATGATGGAGATACTATGATTAGCTCTTTTTTTTGTAGATAAGGAAAGTGAAGCCCAGGAAGGCTATGTAACTTTTCCAGAGTCATGGGAGATAGGATTTAAATCTTACAGTCCTGCTTGTCATTTTTAAGGAAATACCAAAAAGATGAAAGAATTCACCTGAGGTCATGTGGTTTGGAAGTAACAGAACTGAAGGTAGAAAATAAATACCCTAACATCCATTCAAACTTTCTTTCACCAAAACTTCACCAAATATTTTCTTATAAACTCATAGATGTGCAAAAATTATTAAAAAATACATATCACTAACATATTATAATAAAGTACAATAATTTTATATAACATATTATAAAATAAAATAATAAAGGATTACAAATAACTAGAAAACTACTATAAAATAATTATTAATGCACTTTAATAAATAGTCTCTCTAACTGGGATATTTTTATTTTGTAGGGGATCCTCTTTGTGAAAAGCTTTATATTTTTAATTTTGGTGTCCACATGTCCAGTGTTAGTCTATAGAAATACAGTTGATGTTGGTGTTTACCTTGTATCTTGTAACTTGCTGAACTGACTTATAAGTTCTAAGAATTTGAGGTTTTGATATCTACCATGTGATTTTCCACACAGACATTCTTGTCACCTACGAACAAGGAGAATTTTACTTCTTTGTTTCTGATCTAGATGCCTTTTATTTCCATTCCATGCCTCACTGCAATAGCTAGAGTCTGTAGCGCTAGGTTGAGTAAGACTGGTGAGAGCAGACATCCTTGACTGGTTCCTACTCTTAAGGAAAAAAGATTCAGTGTGTTGCACTTGGCCTTATTACTATTACCTGCCGGTGGGGATAGAAGTCCAGATTCCCCATTCAGCCTCACTGGCACCTGAGCTAGGGAGCCCCATGTTATTGCCAGGCATGGATAGGAGTTAATTACGGCTCCTCGCCAGATTCTCACTGATCCCTGTCTGGATGGGTGAAACAGAGTTGCCTCATAAAGTTCCCCACATGGCATCCTTGGACACCAAGGAGTGGGGTGGAAGCTACTTGTTACCACTTGGTTGGACTTAAAATCCTGGCTTCCCATTTAGTCACTTCATCTGTGGAATTTGGGCACCTCGTTAGCCTGGCAAGGGTAGAAATCTAGGCTTTCCCCTCAGCACTGCTGACATGGGTAGGGGTAGAACTTAGATTTTTTCTGTAGTGTTTGGTTAAGTTAGAGTGGTTTTTGTCTAAACATTGTCATGTCTTGCTAGGCTGAAACTTTCCTGGTTGTTTGTCTAAAGACAACAGAATTTGGGGGGAGTTTTACTGTCTGCCACCATTAAAATTATTGGGTTGTCAGATTCTTCAGCTCCTAGTCTGGAATATACGGGGCAGAGAGAAAACCCAGGGATCTCACAATTGTGTCATTTTTTGGTATTCTAGGTGGTCTGCCACCTCCTCTCCATCTTTAAGAGTCTTCTTATGTTTTTATATTGTTGTTTTTTGTTTGTTTGTTTTAATATAACATCTTGGGGGGTTAGTTGTTCTTAGCAGGAAGGATGGGGGAATTATGTCTATGCATCTTGCTGGGAGAAGAAATTCCTGGCTGCTGCTGCTGCTTTTTTTTTTTTTTTTAAACAGCAAGTTTCCTTTTTAAATTAATTAATTAATTAATTTTCTGGCCCTGTCACGCAGCTTGTGGGATCTTAGTTCCACGACCAAGGATTGAAGCCTGGCCCTCGGCAGTGAAAGGATGGAGTCCTAACCACTGGACCACCAGGGAGCTCCCTCCTTCTTCTTTAAATGACTCTTGATATGACAATACATTTGCAGTATTTTCTACAGAAACAATGTAAAGCTAATTCAGTTTCCTCTATTCTGGTTAATTTGAGTTTTAAAAAGTTTAAATCGCTTATTAAGGTTTCCTGCAGGTTCACCACTCATTTTTGGTAATAGCACATTTGATTTAGCTCCACAGTTTCTTCCTCAGAATGCCTCTTGTCAAGCGACAGGTCCTCAGTCAACTCAGAGCTTGGATTTTTCTTGCTTGGCAGCTAGGGGCCTCGGCCACAGCAGTGGGTCAGCCGAGAGAGCCTTAGCTCACCCACTGATTGGATGGGTCATGAGATTCTTCAGCTCCAAGTCTGGAATATGTGGGACAAAAAGAAAACCCAGGCATCTCACCACTCCCATTCTCCTCAGACGCTCCTGTCCCGCACAGTGGACAACGGGTGGTCACCGTGCCCCATGTCAACTTTAGTTCAGACACTTCCCCTTTTAGGTGGGGATGGTGCGGAGTTAATGTTTGTTAGTATTACAATATATTCTCATTAAAAAGGTGCAGGCAAAAAGGACGCTGCAGGTTTTGTACATTAGCCTCATTTGTGGTCTGAAAGAGCTGGTGAGCCTTGGCGTGGAGGTGGTAGAGGTGGGGGGGGGATGGTCACGGCTCCCCCAGTGGGTGGAAAGGGGGTGGGGGGTGTGGAAGAGCCCGGACCAGACCCTTCCCCATCCACTTAGAGAATCTTCTCCTCAGGGCCCTAAACACACCTCCCTTCCATCACAGGGGAGAGGAAGCAGGTGCTGCTGCTGAGAAGGGGACAGGTTGCATTAGGTGAACTGAATTGTACACTGGACACAAATGTAAACAGCTGGAGAAATTAACCCCTAGGTGGCAGGAGTGGGGGGTGGGAAGGGCACCAGGGAATGACCAAGGAACAAATATAACAGGACTACCCCACATAGTCCATAGGCCTGTGGTCATTAAAGGGTAGACAAGGTGTCCAGGCTGCAGCAGCAATAGGCTCTGGGGCACAGGGGAGCCTTACAAAGGCCATTGTAAGTGAGGAACCCCAAAACTCAAGCTTGCTGAGCTTCAAAATTAAATCCAAGGGACCATCAAATAAAGCAGAAATGGGTTTATCTGGATCTCACTAATTCATTTTTTAATAATTTAACTTAGGTTGAAGCAAATCTCTTTATTCATTGTTTTGAAGAAATTACATAGTTTAACAAACTAAATTTAGAGTGAAGCTTATTGTAAGGTACTCAGTTAATGAGAAGAAAAAATTATATTCAAATGCTTTAGGCATTATTTGCTGATGAATGTAGCTAATTTTATAATGAAATCGTTTATTTACAGTACTATTTATAATTTTTATTGTGCTTTTACATATGCCATATTATTTGAGCCTTTATAAAGGAATATATGAGAAGCATAATAAATATTATCAGATGCATTTCTCTGAGCTTCTCAGTTCCAGCCACAATGCCTTCCAGCTGACTACCCACATTCTACACCTCCCAATCCTTAAGAAGAGCCTCACACACAATATTATCAATCTCCCAAATGCACTGTGCAAAGTGTTTTACTTGTTTATCTCATTTTATATTCTCAACGTCTTTGTGAGGCCGTCACGATTATTATCCTCATATTGTGAAAGTGGAATCATGTTTAGAAATGCTGAATAATTTGTTCAGACTCACTGAGCTGATAAGAGTCATCAAACTCAGGCTGTGTGATTTCAGAATGCATATTCTAGAGAGGGTCCAAATCCCTTCATGCTTCAATGCGCTCTCACCCTATCATCTTGATTCCAACTTCCTGAGTCTGCAACCAGCTTCTTCCTAGCTTCTGTCCCCATTAAAATGGTCACTTTGTGTCTCCTCTGTGAGTCCTAACTCCCTGTATCTCCCACCACCTCCTCATTCCACACATTGACATCCAGAAGGCAGCTGGTGAATGAAACCAAAACACCTGAAAATTGACAACCTTCCTGAAGGAGACAGTACATTCCCATCAGAGTGGTTCCTTCTTTACTATTCATGCTGACTTCTGAAGTTTTCTGCCTTAAACTGGGTTGAGTGGGCTGCATAATTGCAAAAGAAAAAAAAAATCAGAATTGGAATTACCCTAGCATTTGCAAATCATGAAAGAGTATTTTCTTTAAAGCACTTGAGAACTCAAGTTTCTCACACCTTCAGATTGACCCCTCCACTCTGTAAATTTCTTGACAAAACAGTAAAATTGTCTAGTCCTACAAGCAGGACTGTGGCAGTGCGGAGGTGTGGAAGTGGTCCTGAAGTCAAAGTGTTTCCCCTTTGTCTTCTGAGTTAAAGAATTTCCTTCGAGGTCATGAAGGTGAGTTACTCTGAAGCCTCTGAATTCCGTTTACAAAGATTTCTTGGACTACTTTTTTTTTTTAACATCTTTATTGGAGTATAATTGCTTTACAATGGTGTGTTAGTTTCTACTTTACAACAAAGTAAATCAGTTATACATATACATATGTTCCCACATCTCTTCTCTCTTGTGTCTCCCTCCCTCCCACCCTCCCTATCCCACCCCTCCAGGTGGTCACAAAGCACCGAGCTGATCTCCCTGTGCCATGCGGCTGCTTCCCACTAGCTACCTGTTTTACGTTGGGTAGTGTATATATGTCCATGCCACTCTCTCACTTCGTCACGGCTTACCCTTCCCCCTCTCTCGGACTACTTTGAAAGGAGATATTTATTGGTAGATTTCTGTATTTCATAAGCAGTACCTTCAAAAGAGTCTTATGTAACTTTTCAAAGTGGGAGTGAGAGCAAGGAGAGAGGGTTGTCCATGTGAGTAGAAATACACTTGGGTTGCAGATACACAGTCAATTTACACCCTATTAGTGGCTTAGATGGGCTCAGAGTGTATCAATGGGGAGGTCATTCAGTCACCAGAATCATTTCATAGATGGTACTTTGTTGGAGAAGCTGTCAAGAAAGCTTAGTCACGATTCTCTCTTGCTCAGGCATCTGAGATTGTCAGGCTCTTCTAATAGAGCTGGATTATATCTCAAGATAATTTTTTGGATTATGGATTCCAGGATATGCTTTTTAGATCTATATTAAATCATATTTAATATGTATTTCTATTTGACAATATTCCTATATTATTGAAACTTTATATGTTAAGGAATTAAGTTATGGCATATCAACAACTTTTCAATATTTACAGAGATGAGCATATGATTATTTTTTCTCTTTTGCCCAACTTCTGTGTTAAAATATGATAGTAAACTGACAAAGATGGAAACAGTCCACTCTTGAAAGAAATATTATTTTCTAAATATGCCACTAAATTATGCTTAGTAATATTTTATTTAGGATACTTTTGTTCAGCAAAAATATGGCAAATTTTCTCTTTTGTATATGTTTTATTGTATTTGGAATTTATTTGCTAGCATTAAAAGATATATTGAAGAGAATTTCTTTTTTTCCCCACATTATTGTAAAGTTTAACAGGGTTTGGAGTCATCTATTTCCAAACATTTGAAAGAATACCTCTGTGACTCTTCTGAGCAGTATGGTTTTTAGGGGATTGGACTTGGAGAAAAAATTGTTTTCATCCATGTTATTTATGGCACTAATATATCTTTTAATTAGTTTTGCTAATTTTTCTATAAAATTATATTATTCCATTTAATTCAGTGTTTTCAATTTTAATTCATATGATTAGAATAGAACAAAATAGTCTTTTATAATTCATTTAATTTCTTCATGTTTTCAATTATGTCTTATGTTTTTGATGTGTGCATTTGATTTTACTTCTCTATTTACTGCTTTACGTCTTCCTCGATCTCTTGTATACCTGATTTGGGATCATCCTTGAAAATGTTCATTGCTTCATTTTGCCTTCTTATTTCAAGAATTTTTATTTAATATCATTTTTGTTGATTTATTAGCAATTATTTTATAGTGAATGTTAAATATTTCCCATGGATATCTCTTAGATGCATTAAACATAAAGTTATGTTTCTGTTCCTCATTGTCCTTTTTGGTTTAGGTGGTTACTCAGATGAAAATGAAGCATTAGTGCCTTTATTCCATTATTCCATCCCCTGCCCAGGCAAATAGTTTAATGGTTTAATACAGAAACTTTCCAAAGGACCCACCAACTCTTCAATGGAAAATATCTACAGATAGTTTGTGCTCTAAGATTCATTGTATCCCTCATCTCAAAATCCTTCCCTTGAGGTTTCCATTAGTCCTGAGTTATGTATCCTGGTCCTTACCCAATCCCAACCAAGACCTCAAGATCCCTCTTTCCAGCCACCTCCCTTCCCAGGTGGTGTTCTCCATTACTGAGGTAAGCAATACATTCAATTTGGTCTTATCAATAGGCTGTGTTGATAATATTTGGGGATTCAGCTTTCAAACACTCCATTGCTCATTCGCTTGCTAGTGCATCTTGCTTTGTCTGGTCCCGGGCTTATAATTATAACATCAACAACGTTTATAATTTAGAGCACATTTCTTCTAAGCAAGCTTTGATAAGTTGTAATACGTTAACTAGACAGTTGTTTAGGAGGGTAGACATTTTGATAAGTCAGACAAAATCTAATAGCAGGGCATCCTACAAAATTCCTCACCAGTACTCTGCAAAATTGCCAAGGCCATTAAATATAAGGAAAGTCTGAGAAACTGCCACAGAGTTTCTAAAGAGGAACCTAAAGAGAAATGTGGACTACACAATAAGAGACATATGGATCAATGGAACAGAACAGAGAGCCCAGATATAAAACCACATCTATGGTCAATTAATCTTTGACAAAGCAGGCAATATACAATGGAGACAAGACAGTCTCTTTAGCAAGTGATGTTGGGAAAGCTGGACAGTCTCATGTAAATCTTTGAAGTTAGAACACTCTCTCACACCATACAGAAAAATAAACTCAAAATGACTTAAAGGCTTAAATACAAGATGTGACACAATAAAACTTCTAGAAGAGAGCATAGGCAAAAATTCTCTGACATAAATCGTTGCAATGTTTTCTTAGGTCAGTCTCCCAGGGCAATAGAAATAAAAGCAAAACTAAACAAATGGGACCTAATCAAACCTATTAGATTTTGCACAGCAAAGGAAAGCATAAACAAAACGAAAAGAAAACCTACAGACTAGGTGAAAATATTTGCAAATGATATGACCGACTGGGCTCAATTTTCAAAATATACAAACAGCTCATACAACTCAATCATAACAACAACAACAGAACCAAACAACTCAAGGAAGAGAATACGAACAGGAATACCCTTGTGGGGGCAAATTCACAGGCATGAAACTTACAAAGAGACGTGTAAAATATTTTGGATATCATGTTAAATAAAAGGAGTGCTTTTTTTTCTAAGTAAATCAGTTATTATGGAGATTATCAGATGATACCATAAAGAGAAATTATTTATTCTGGATCATATTGGTTGCTTTTTGAGGATGAACTGCTTTTTGAGGATGAACTGTTTTTTGAAGTTAAAAAAATTAAATTGAATTACACAGAGCTAAACCTCAAGTATGCCACACTCACTAACAATGGCAAATATTTATTGAATAATCTTCCTTGTGTCACCGTCTTAACATGTACAATCACTCTGACTTTTTCCAGTTCTGCTACGTGTGACAACTTGCCCAGTAAATTGGAATACAGAGTACTCTTTTCAACTGCAGTTAAGAGAGGCAAAAACTCCCATACCCATGACAGTTCAAACAACATTGGGGTTGTGACAAATAGTTTTTCTTGTTGGTAGAAACTCTGTGCAGAACAATTAAAAGCTGGTGAATATTTTGTGAGTGAACTGGACTTTATCTGACAATAAATGGATTTTCTCTTTGTTTGCTGTTGTTTTGTGGAGACAGGGTGGGAGGATTCTGGAAAGAGGAAATAGAAAAGAAGAAAACTAATATTTGTTCCACATCGACCATGTGCCAGGGACATTAAGTATTTACTATAATCTTCAGATTAAGAAAAGAAAGTGAGGTTTTTCAAAGTTGGGCAAGTTGACAATATCATTCAGATATTAGAGTTTGACTTTAAATTCAGGTATTTCTGACCCCTGGCATTGGACCTGCTCAATCCCTTGAACGGACATAAATTGAATGTGTTGTACATAAATAGTATGACTCAGAGGTCATTAAATAGTTCTCCTCTGTGGCTGAAATGTAGACTTAGTGAAGAGGAAAGTAAATTTCGTTTCATATTACAGTCCATTTTCTCTCACAAATCTAGAGTAAATATTAGCATATTGGGCAAAGTAGACAAATTATATTCCTTACATCTTCCCCTAAATTCCTTTGGTGAGAATTTACTTGGCTCAGAGACTATTTTTTTTTTTTTTTGTCTTCGTGGGCAGAAGAACCAACCTGCAAGTGGAGCCTGGAGAGAGGACAATTTTTTGCGATACGCGGGCCTCTCACTGTTGTGGCCTCTCCCGTCGCTGAGCACAGGCTCCGGACGCGCAGGCGCAGCGGCCATGGCTCACGGGCCCAGCGGCTCCGCGGCACGTGGGATCTTCCCGGACCGGGGCACGAACCCGCGTTCCCTGCATCGGCAGGCGGACTCTCAACCACTGCGCCACCAGGGAAGCCCAGAGAGAGAGAGAGACTATTTTTTAACCTACATTGTTCAGATAGTATACACATTTGCTTTGGCAAACTTTGCCCAAGTTTAATTTCTTTTTGTACCAAATTTCACGAGGGTAAATTCATCAAGTATAAACTACCTGTCACTGTGATTTTATGACTCTCATTATCCCTTCAACTAAGAAGCTCACTGAATTTTGCATGAAGCAGAACCCATATTCAACTGAGAATGTGCACAACGTGTTCCTAGGTTATATTTTCCCACAAGGAATGGTAGGCTATGCCTATGCAAAATCAGTTTTTAAAAGAAGTTTTGGTAATTAACATTTAAAAAAGTGTTTCGATTAAAAAACTCATTTTTACTAAGGTGTCATTACACAAAGTTGATTGTCTACATATAATAAGTCTCTAAGAATGTACTTTTTGGTCTAAAGTCCAAGGGGTCAGTCATGGGTAAGAGTGGAAAATGGGGTCACACCATGTACCATTTTCTCTTACTGTGAATTCCTACATTTGACTTTTAAAATAGACTTTGTAGAAATCACTTGCAGTTTCCCTTATTATCAGCATCTTATGATTGATATTGACACATTCTGATTGACTAAAGTTCAGACCTTATTTGGAGTTCATTAATTTCTACATAATGTCATTTTTCTGTTCTAAGATTCCATCCAGGTACCAGGATTAGGCTCCTCCAAATAGGGGAAATTTCTCAGACTTTTCTTTTTTTTCTTTACAAAGCATATATCTTTTAAAAAAATTGAAGTATAGTTGATTTACAATGGTATGTTAGTTTCAAGTGTACAGCAAAGTGATTCAGTTATGTGTATATACATGTATATATATATACATATATATATTCAGATTCTCTTCCATTTAGGTTATTACAAGATGTTCAATATAGTTCCCTGTGCTATACAGTAGGTCCTTATTGTTTGCCTACTTTATATATAGTAGTGTGTATATGTTAATCCCAAACTCCAAATTTTTCCGCCCCCTCACCCTTTCCCCTTTGGTAACCGTAAGTTTGTTTTCTATGTCTGTGAGTCTGTTTCTGTTTTGTAAATAAGTTCATTTGTATCATTTTGTAGATTCCACATATAAGTGATAACATATCATATTTGTCTTTGTCTGACTTACTTCACTTTGTATGATAATCTCTAGGTCCACCGGTGTTGCTGCAAATGGCATTATTTCATCCTTTTTATGGTTGAGTAGTATTCCATTGTATATATGTACTACAACTTCTTATCCATTCATCTGTTGATGGACATTTAGGTTGCTTCCATGTCCTGGCTATTGTAAATAGTGCTGCAGTGAACATTGGGGTGCATGTATCTTTTTGCATTATGGTTTTCTCTGGATATATGCCCAAGAGTGGGATTGCTGGGTCATACGGTAGCTCTATTTTTTGTTTTTTAAGAAACCTCCATAATGTTTTCCATGCTGGCTGCACCAATTTACATTTCCACCAACAGTGTAGCACAATTCCCTTTCCTCTACACCCTCTCCAGCATTCATTATTTGTAGACTTTTTGATGATGGCCATTCTGACTGGTGTGCGGTGATACCTCATGGCAAGCTTGATTTACATTTATCTAATAATTAGAGATGTGGACATCTTTTCATGTGCCTTTTGGCTATCTGTAGACTTTCCTTGTTTTTGATGACTTTTACAGTTTTGAAGAGTATTTTGTAGAACGTTGCCTCAATTTGGGTCAGTTTGCTGTTTCTCTCAAGGTTTAACTACGGTTTTGTAGAGCAAGATCACAGGTAAAGTGCCATTTTCAACACCCCAAATCAAGTGTACACTCCATCAAGATGACTTTTTACTGGCTTGAGGTAGTATTTATTGGTCAGGTTTCTCCACTGTGAAGTCTCTCTTCCCCCTTCTCCCTTTCCTACTGTTCACTTTGGAAGGAAATCACTAACATAGTCCTCACTTAAGAGAAGAGGAGTATGATCCATTTTTGAGAGGAAAATTTTACATAAATTATTTGTAAAAAAATAAGCACTGAGTTTTCCCTGGTTGGAATTGATCTGGAGATACTCCTGTGTGATGGAGGTGAAGTTAGAAGAAATAAAACATTAAATATTTATATAAATTTGAGAGCTTTATATACACATTATTCTCTTACATTATATAGGTCAGGAGAGTTAAGATTAGACAAGTTAATTAAATCTAAGGTAACAAAGATCTTAAGATGTAAAGTGATTATTTCAACTTAACTTTGTTTAACTCCAAATCTATACTTTTTCTATCACCTTCTAAATAAGGGAACACTGAGAAAGTTTGGTCTTCATTTGACTTGCTTAATTTGGCTTGCGTCCAAATTTGCTAATTCCCTGGCACTGCCTTGGTCGTCCAGATGGCTCTAGGGTGTCATGGGACACCCAGAGCTCACACAGTGATCCTACACTGCACACAGGTGCACCACTCTCCTTGGCAGGCGGCATACAACCAGCTGCTGCATCAGGAAAGCAACGGATGCCGACCCCCTTCCTGAAGGCAGACAGTGACCCTGTTGCCTCAGGACTATTATTTCTTCTGTGTAAATCCTAGAGCAAAACCTGCTGGTTGTAGAAACATACCTCAAGGAACAAAAATGAGTAGCAGTCTTAGAAATATTGGGCATATTTCCCATCTTACCTGCAAACTTTTCCTTAGCACTAGAAACAGACACCAGCCATGTGGATTCTGAAGTATCTTAAGAAGGCAACAAACAGAGGCCAGAAATGGATGGATTGTTTAGGCAATAAGTATAGGGGAGAAGTGTTTCTATAAATAAGTACAGTTATTTAGGGAAATTTGTTTCTATAAATAAGTACAGTTATTTAGGGAAATTTGTAGCTTGAGTGCCTGGAAAACACAGAATAAATGAGAGGAAATTGCAGAGGGAAGGATTGAGTTTAGAACAAAAGCAAGGAGATATGCTAAATTGTAAAAGAACTGAAAAAATATGTGGAGTGAGGCTTTGGAGGTTTTCTGCTAAATATCACAGCTATGGAAGCCGATCAAATACTTTAAAATAGGAGATTTGTATACACACTTGTCAGAAGTAAACAGAATGAAAATATTTAGATAACTTCAAGAAGTACAATGATGCCGATGTGCCGTGATTTTGAAAACAACAACATGAAATAAAATAAAATGAAGCAAAGAATAATGTTATCGTGTGCCGCATAGTGTTTTAAAATGAATGCAGATGGTATTTGGTGTCAAGCAGTTTTGTATTTAGGATGAGAAAATGTTCTTTATAAACTAATAGGTGCGTGCCATCTTTATATGTTTCCATTTGCACTACCATTAAAAGAGTAATTAAAAATGTGACCAAAGATTTATTATTGACAATAAATCACAAACTCTCTGATGTTTCTCTTTATATCATAGCTTTATATTATTTTGAAACTTGCTTTGTTACTTTTTTTTCATGGCCTCTTGTAAACGGCTAGAATTTTGTGTTTCTTTCTGTCTTGCATAGCACCTGTATGGTAAGCATCTTATACACAGTAAACAAGCAAAAATAGTTTGCTTCAAGTTTACTGTAAACTTATGAGGACATTTTCCTCATGCCATGTACAATTAGATGAGGCAAAGGATGAAGACGATGGCATTAGAACTGAGCTGGTCTGGTATTTGGCAGGTCTGCTCTGCCCTTCATAAGTCTACTTACTTTGGGAAATTCATTTAACTTTGTTATCTAATATTCTTCACCTGTGAATGGTATTAACTGTATTTCTTTGGATGAATTGATTAAAATATTAGACATGTACATGTGTATCTGTTGTGATCCCTGATGCATCATAGATGAGAAATAAAAGGATGTGTAGTTTAGCAGGCAGCTTTGCCCAGCCTACACTCATATTCAAATACTGCCACACAATTTTTAATATTATCAATTGCACTTTAACTTACCTGAGAATTTTACATCAAATTTTAACCTATCTGTTTTTATATAATTTTACATCACTGGTACTGGTATGAAAAGCAGTATCACTTGATTTGCTAATTATAATTTTCCTATATACTCAATAATTATTAAAAAATGAGTAATTGAATACATTCATTATTATTAGACTTTATAATAAACAAACAAAACTTCATCCTTGGAGCCTCTGGGGGAAAGCCCATTCTAGGAACTTGAGCTTCACCCTTTTCCCATATACTACCATCATATGGCTTCAGGTAACAGCAGAACTGGGCTAAAAATTTCATTTGTTTTACTTACAGTGCAGATCATTCCAGAACCTTCAGGATATTTTACAGTAGGATGAGCATGGCCTCTGCAATAAAAAAGTCTGGATCTGAATTTCTTGTTAATTTCTTCACATCTGTGTGAACTTGGATAAATCACTTATCTTTATTTAGGCTCAGATTCCACCACTGTGTGACTGAGTTTTGGCAACGACACGTGAGTGAAGTGTCCATTTCCTGGGATTACTAAACTTCCCCTGTGATTCCACCATGCTTCCACCTGAAACAACTGCTCTAGAACCATAGGTAATTATGAGGCAAGAAGATATTCTATACTAGTCGTATGAATACAGCAAATCTAGGTAAATAACTAAGGTCAAAGCAGGAACAGATTTCAGTAGATAACTTTGTGTCTTGTGGCTTCCATTCTTGCTGATGGGAAGGGTGCTTTCAACCAAGTTCTAAACCTTAGTAGGTAATCTATGTTTTCTCTTTGGCTGATTTAAAATTGTATTATCTCTCCATGGAAGCAACCTAAATGTCCATCGACAGGTAAATGGATAA
This sequence comes from Kogia breviceps, assembly GCF_026419965.1. Lineage (NCBI taxonomy): Eukaryota > Metazoa > Chordata > Mammalia > Artiodactyla > Physeteridae > Kogia > Kogia breviceps. Next base: position 94,133,300 of record NC_081311.1, read on the forward strand.
AGAAGATGTGGTACATATATAAAATGGACTATTAGCCATAAAAAAGAATGAAATAATGCCATTTGCAGCAACATGGATGGATCTAGAGATTATCATACTATGTGAAGTAAGTCAGAAAGAGAAAGACAAATATCATATGTTAACACTGACAAGTAGAATCTAAAATATGATACAAATGAACTTATCTATGAAACAGAAAGAGACTCGTAGACATAGAAAACAAACTTATGCTTACCAAAGGGGGTTGAGGGGAGGGATAAATTGGGCATTTGGATTTAACAGATAAACACTGCCATATATAAAATAAATAAACAATAAGGACCTACTGTATAGCACAGGGAACTATACTTAAAATTTTGTAATAAACCATAATGGAAAGGAATATGAAAAAATATATGTATATATATGTATAACTGAATCACTTTGCTGTACACCTGAAACTAACACAACATTGTAAATCAAGTATACTCCAATAAAAAATAATAAAATAAAATAAAATTGTATTGTCTCTCATTTTTTCTTTTCACCAAAATGTACTTAGGTGTGGTTTCTTTTTATTTTTTTTTTGGTATGAATGTTTTATAATTTCTAAATCTCAGTATTACTTTTTCCTTCTTTAAATCTGGACATTTTAAAGTATTATTTTCTTTTAATTTTCCTCACCCTCTTTTTCTAATATTTCTTTCTCTGGATTAGTCTTATCCCAAACTTTCTACTTTTAGCTGCAATGGCTTTCAGTGTCCTCTTTTATTTTTTCTTTTCCATGTCTGTTTACATTCTTGATAATTTCTTTAGGTGTACCTTCTTTCTCATAAAATCTTATTTCATTTAAATTGCTGTTTCATCCATCCAACTGTAAGTATAAAAGTTATAATCTTGTAACTTTAAAATTTTAATATTTGCTTTTTATGTGTGTTAAGCTAGTATATCATTCCTGCTTGATATTTATAAGTCTCTTTTTCTTTTCTAAACATTCTGGACACACACTACTATATATAAAATAAATACTCAACAGGGCTTCCCTGGTGGCACAGTGGTTGAGAGTCCGCCTGCCGATGCAGGGGACATGGGTTCGTGCCCCGGCCCGGGAAGATCCCACATGCCGCGGAGCGGCTGGACCCGTGAGCCATGGCCGCTGAGCCTGCGCGTCCGGAGCCTGTGCTCTGCAACGGGAGAGGCCACAACAGTGAGAGGCCCGCGTACTGAAAAAAAAAAAAAAAAAAACACTCAACAAAGACCTACTGTACAGCACAGGGAGCACTAGTCAATATTCTGTAATAACATATGTGGGAAAAAAATCTGAAAAAGAATAAATATATGTATATGTATAACTGAATCACTATGCTGTATACCTGAAACTAATACAACATTGTAAATCAACTATGATTCAATAAAATTTAAAAAATAGACATTTTGGACATGTGCATTATCTAATATCTGTATTCCTTTGAGCTTTTTTCCTGTTGACTCTCATTCACAGTCATATTTTTCTTTTTGAGTTTTATAATCTTGGATTGTATACTCATTTTCAGAGAGCAGAACTTTATGGATCTACTGTAAGAATACACGCCAGCAGAGATTATTTGCACCTATTCTGCCAGGCGTTCTAAAATGGTCCTAATCTATGAACCTGTTAAATTAATTTGTTGAATTGAGATTAGATACACTTCAAGCTTCAGACCCACATGAAGTCAAGCTTATGTAGATGATTCCTCAGAGGGCACTTTGCCCCACCCAGAACACAACTGCAAACCCAACCTTTTTCTAGTCCTTTTTTTCACTGAGGGTGTCGACCTTTGAGGGCTCTGGCTTTATTCTCTTTTCTTGTATGTTCTTTATCTTCCCCCCTCTCTCTTTTAACCTTCAATATATTTTTAATTTAAAATAATGTACATGTATTACTTTGACAAACTTTAAAATAGATAATAAAGTTTTAAAGGGAAAGGTCTTTTTGTTTTTCTTCCTCACATGGGTTCATTCAAACAATATGTCTAAATTACCGAGATTAGCAAATATGAACATAACCACAGTGTGCTGTGATCCTGACAGTATGATTTTCTAGTCTCGCTCGGGTTTTATCTTCATATTTGATAAAACTCAATCATACTTATAAAATCATCCCTGTTATACCATACTCACAATTTCTATCAGGGACTTTTTAAATCAAGAGATATATTTTTAATGAAAATTCTGCAGCCCCAGACATGAAAGTTCCTCAGCACAATTTCCCTTACAGATTGGAGGGGAAAAGGGAAATGTTGGTGATGCGGGCAAGCATCGGTGAGGCTACTTACAGAGGGATATTTTGAGTAAACAAGAGCCAACGGAGCGCAGTGCACAAATGGAAGTTTTGGCCTAAAATAGGCACAGAGATAGTACCTTCAAGGTAGCAGGAAGAATACATGTGTGTATGTGTGTATACAAAGATTTATATAACTGGTAGCAGGACGATGACACATGTGAATCGGCTGGCCACTATTTTTCCAGTGAACTAGTAATCAAGCATTGGCTGAGACTGTGCAGTGGGAGGGAGATATATTTAAGTTCTGAGAAGAAATAGGAGGGTATAAAGTAGTCATCTCAGGCCATTGTAAATGGAAAGAACTAGAAAAATATTGAGACATCAGGCAGTGCTGAAGGCACAGTTGAAAATCGTTATCATAAACTTAAAGCTAGGGCTTCCCTGGTGGTGCAGTGGTTGAGAGTCCGCCTGCCGATGCAGGGGACGCGGGTTCGGGCCCCGGTCCGGGAAGATCCCACATGCCGCGGAGCGGCTGGGCCCGTGAGCCATGGCCGCTGAGCCTGCGCGTCCGGAGCCTGTGTTCCGCAATGGGAGAGGCCACAACAGTGAGAGGCCCGTGTACCACAAAAAACAAAAACAAAAAACTTAAAGCTAGTCCATTCAGAAGGATATATATATATATACACTATTATATATAATATACTACTACATATATTACATATAATATAGTATATCATAAATATATATGATAATTCCATCCCATCATTCAAAAGTGCATTAGTCAGTATGTCACTTAAATAAGCTTGATTTTGGTTAGGTATGTGTGACAAATGAAGATAGATTCAAGGGAGCTGAGAATCTACGTAAAGAAGCAATTTTAGTGTCAGACTACTGAATCTAAGTTGAGTTAGAAGGGAAATTATAACGCAAAGGAAAGCAGTGAAAAGGCAGTCAGATCATTCCGTGGATATCCCCATGTGGCTGAAAATTTGTTGGAGTTGAGATAAAATCATAAACAAGATTTAAATGTAGGTTGTGATATCCAGAGAGCAAGGTAATGGAAATCAGAGTTTCAAAGGTGAAAATGTAGACTTAAGGTTGAATAGCTGAAGTTAGAGGACTAGATGGAATTGTGTGAATGTCATAGTAATAAGAAATGATGTTGAGGTTAGTTATAGACAAGAATACAGAAAGTGAGGTGCTGAAATATTTTGTGAATAAAGGGAAATTACTGAAATAGCTGTAGCGTCCTGCAATAAGAAGTAATATACATCCACTGGTGGTAGTCTGATGGTGCATCAGATGAATCAGCCCTTTAAGTGAATAAAAGATATTTCTCAAAGGAGAGATAGGGCTTGACAAGTAGTTATTGTGGAAACAAAGGTAATGTAACAAAATTGCATTTCATATGATAGAGTTAAATATTAATAAGTTTTCCATTTAGATCTTAATTTTACAATTTAGAAAGTCAGCAACTATACATACTCCTCAAAATACATCATCACTATTATTGAGGCAGCTTTCAATATCCAAAGCATATTCTGAATAAACAAAATCAGAGCTCAAACAGGATTTTAGTTTTGACCCCTAAATAGGGGTAGGTGTCACAATATGGTCAGTTAAATAACTAAATGCTAAATAATCCTCATGGATTCCGTGGCCTTTCAGCATCCGTTCCACACCCCAGTAATGCATGTGAAGTTCCTTTCAAATACTCAGAACCTCTGAGATCTCAGCCTGTGCAGAATTCTCTACAGACTCACCAGATTCCCATTACCAGCTGTGTTTCCATACCGAAGCTGCTGCTGTTGAATGGATGTAAAGTTTCTGAGCCTCTTTCATAACCTACCCCCAGTTGAGAAGGCTAAAATGTATTTAGTTGTGAAAAAATATCAGAACTTGGGCTTAAACAATTGAGAACACAGAAAGAAAACTCCTCTAGTATCACAGGGAACAAATTATTCTATGTGCATCAAAAACAGGACTGGGCCTTAAGTGCTAAGATTTGAACAGTTAGAATCACGGGAGAGTGTTTTTAAAAAATGATGCTAATAATGATGCCATTGGGATCGAAACAAATCTGGTGTTATAAAAAGTGAGAGATGTTCTCAAAATATTTCTACTTAGAAATTCAGGTCATGAAAGTAATAATACTTAAACAAATACTTAAGCAAAAACAGCATTCAGCTTCCAGCTTCCCTCAGTAGCCAAGACGCATCCTGAAGCAACCACCTTGCTGTTGAGAAATCCCAGCCTCTCATACCTGTTGTCCCCTCCCAGACCCATTTAACCAGCCTGAAAATTCAAATCTACACTAAAAGCACAAGACACAAAGTCATTTTCATCTTGGTATGGGGTAACTTTCTGCAGGTTATAAATACCTATTTTATTTAAGAAGTCATTGCCAAATGACATAAACAAAACTTAGACATTTGGTCTGTTCTAATGAGGTGTTTCCTATGAGAACAAAGCACAAATTTTACCTGAAGAGATGAGAGAAGAAAAAAGTGGCATATTCATTTTTCTATGGGTTCCTTCAACATCAAATATTACCACTAATATGCTCCTTAAAATGTTGGCAGCTAGAAAAGTCAGGGCTCACAGACACCTCTGTCTCATGTCTTAGAGATTTTCTGACATGACCTCATCGTCTTCAAAGTCAAAGGCTTCCTGCTAATGCTGCAACCTGATGAAGCCTGATCTTTATAAAACAAAGCTACACAGTTCCCTTAAAATCCACATATGCCATTCACAATACTGACCTGTTGTATAAAAGATAAATCTATCCCAGGAGATTGTTCTGTACTTGATAAAAGAGAGTTCAAAATGTAAACATATTTTTTGATATGTTAAGAGAATTGATAATAACAGCAGTAAAGTATCCTGAAAATATAGAAGCTAATCATAGTACAGCAGAAAGAAGGATAGTCTATATGGTCAAAACCCCTGAGTTTATTTCCTTTCTGTTAAAAGATAATTTTCAAGAGAGGAGAAAAGGTAAAGTCATGATTCTTATACAGGTATAAAAATGAACATGTGTTAAGTATTTTATTCTACTCACTAATAAAAAATTGGCAAGATGTTATGGCTATTCAATGGAGAATCCAAAAAACAGGCAAGTTCATAGATAAGGAATATTAAAATGAAGGTGCAAATATTAAAATATCTTGGTATCTTCAACAGAGGGGAAGGCAGTAAATTGAACTTCCACTGGACTGAATTTGCATGTCTATGGATAAGTATATTTCCACGGCTCTCCCCGTTAGCAACAACTTACAGCAATGTAACAAACTCCATACAATCATATAACCTGGAAATTTCTCTCTAGACACTGCATAGTTTTCCACTGGGGCACAAAATTTTCCCTCCACTTCTTCACCTATTATTCCGCCATGAAATAGGCTCTAATAGTCCGACCGGGATCTCATCCTACATGGACAAAATCCCATATAATCCATACTACACAATTAAAGTGATTTTGGGTGCCTTGTTCCTATTTCTAATGTTACTAATACTAGTACTAGCCTCACCTGAATTTCTAGGGCATCCAGACCATTATACTCCACCTAAGCTCCACAATACTTTCCCCCACATCAAACCAAAATTATGCTTCTTATTTTCATATGCAATTCTGTGATCCATTCACAACAAACAGGAGGTGTATTAGCATTAACCATCTCATTCCTCATTTTCTCAATTGTCCTGATACTTGATGCAGCACAACAATGAAGTATAACATTATGATCTCTTAGCCATATGTTTATTCTGAGCACTTGTAGGGAACCTATTAACCTTAACAGAAATTGGAAGACAAACCACTGATCACCCATTTATTGTCATTGGACAAAGACAGCTGTTGAGATGCTTGCTATTTTCTTTAACATCTGATGAACTTCAGTTTTCATTTCATTAATAAACTCCACCTTGAAGGGTCATGAAGAGACTCTAATGTAACAATGTGTAGAGCAAGCAGAAGGCCTTTCTCTTCCCCTTCAAAAACTATTAACGATTTTGTTGCGAGCCCCTTCACATTGTTGAATTTCTACAGTGTTTTACAAAGTCTAATACAGTAAAGGAGAATGAATGTTAATGTGTAGAACATATTAAGAACGACCTATACATGCAACAGTATGTTCACAACATGAACTATGGAAACATACTGAGTGAAAGAAGCCACACACGAAGCCAATCCAGTTATATGAGATTCTACAAAAGGCACATCTATAGTGAGAGAAGCAGGTAAATGGGTGTCAGGGTCCAGGTTGTAGAGAGAAGGTGTTTTATGCAAACAGGAGTGGAGAGTGGAGTATTTGGGGATAATGGAAATGTTCTGGATGATGTCTGTGGTGATAACACATTTGTTAAAACTCACTTAACTGTTCACGTAAAATCAGCGAATTGTATTGTGTGTAAATTAGACGGGGACAGAGCTGATTTTCTTTTTTAGAGTACATGTGATTTGAATCTATTTCCTTGAGCCATGAGAAGCACAACTTTTGAGGTTTTTTTTCTCTTCCCTCATTTTGTCTGCCCATGATTAAGTTTATAACAAAATCTAATTTTAAGAAGCGTCCTCAGTTTACCACAAAATGCCTATCAGTTTTATTAAATTAGATGTGATCTGGGACAGCAAACTTCTGGAGTCTTGATTTCTACAAAGAGTAAAACTGACAAAGTAAAATTCCACTATCATTTGGGATCCTGACCTTCCCCTGTCAATGAGCATTATGAAGACAAACCTCACTAGATATATCTAATATTCTCCTTAATAAAGTTGGCTATTTTGTCAATAAAGAAAAACTATGTCCAAGTTGGTGAGTTCCTTTTGAATAAATGCTGGTTGTATGCATGGGTGTGTTTGGTTGTTGTTTTTGGTATTTCCTAGTTTTATGTTGTTTTTCAGATTATTAATATCTTCTTTCAAGAAGTCACCAAAATGAATAAAATGGAATTTATGTAATGAGTCTAAAAACAAGGGGGTAATGCTCACTTGATGTGGCAAACCTGCATTAAAATGAATGGCTCTTTATGAATGGATAACGATGTGGTGTATATATATATATATATATATATATATATATATATATACATACAATGGAATATTACTCAGCCGTTAAAAAGAATGAAATAATACTATTTGCAACAGCATGGACGGACCTGGAGATTATCATACTAAGTGAAGTAAGTCAGACAGAGAAAGAAAAATATCAGATGATATTGCTTATATGTGGAATCTAAAAAAAATGATGCAAATGAACTTATATACAAGACAGAAATAGACCCAATGACATAGAAAACAAACTTATGGTTACCAAAGGGGAAAGGGGGGGATAAATTAGGAGTTTGGAGTTAACATATGCACGCCACTATATATAAAATAGGTAAACAACAAGGGCCTACTGTATAGCACAGGGAACTATATTCAATGTCTTGTAATAACCTATAGTGGAAATGATCTGAAAAAGAATAAATTTATATATATGTATGTGTGTATAACTGAATCACTTTGCTGTACACTTGAAACTAACACAACATTGTAAATCAACTATACTCAACTAAAAAATAAATAAATAAAGGAAAAAATAAATGGAAAGGCTCTTCTCCAAAGCACCCATTTCCTTTGGAGAAGCAGGCATTCCCCTAGCTGGTTATTAGCAGCAAATGTTTTGGCTTGATTCCAGGTGCAGAAAACAGATGATGACTCAGTCTGACAACATTTCCATTTCCTTGGTAAGGATCACTTATGAAGTGCCTTTAATCATTTATGAGTACGTTTCATTTGCTGTTTGCTGCAAATAGTTTGACTCTGCTGGGTTTGACAGCTTTCTGACATTCTGCAAACAGCTGCAATAATAGCCTTGACAATGTCATTTACAAATGAGGCACACACAGTTCCAACAAAGCGAGTGATACGCTGTGAGTAATATGATAATGAACTGGCAAGTTGAATGGAAAACGATCAAAATGAGATTGTATCAACCCTGTAGGAGAGATGAGTTCCTAGTGAGAGGAGAAGCATTTCTAAAATGAATCACTTTTAACCATGTGAAACCATCTTCAACTAGTTTTCTGAAATGGTAGATCTGGAGAATGTGCGGGTGCTTCATCGTTTCCTATTACTGCTGCAGCCCACTGTGGACTACAAATCTTCCACATTTTATTGTTTCTCCAGACCTTGAGCCTACTGGAAGCAAGGCTTTCTCTTATATCTCTTACTATTTCTAATGTGTAGCAGGGTACTTTATGCATATCATACTATCAGTTTATCTCTAATCACATTGTTACTGTTCATTCTTTCTTCAGATCAACAAACTTTAAAAAATTATATCTATATCTATGAACTTCTTTAAAGTGATACATAGTGAATTTGAAAGAAGAGGCATAAATTATGTGAAATCATCTGGTCGGAAGAATGGATAATCACTGGTGAGATAGATCACATTGGTGAAAGACATCATGCATTAAAAAAAAATAGACTTTATTATATTAGAGCAGTTCTAGGTTCACAGAAAAATTGAGACGAAGGTATAGAGATTTCACACGTACTTCCTGCCATCACATAAACACAGCCTCCCCACTACTGACATCCTGCACAAGATGGTGCATTCGTTGCAATGGATGAACCGACAATGGCCCATCCTAATCACCCAAGGTCCATAGTTACATCACTGCTCACTCTCCTGGTTGGACATTCTATGGGTTTTGAAAACTGTAATGGCATGTACTCACCACTTTCATACAAAACTATTTCACTGCCATAAAATTCCTCTGTGCTCTGCCTATTCATCCTTTCCTCACCACCAACCCTGGCAACAACTGGTCCTTGGAGTGTCTACACAGGTTTGTTTTCCCAGAATCAGATAGTTGCAGTCATGCATATGTAGTCTTTTTGGATCGGCTTCTTTCCTCGGTAATATGCTCTTGAGTTTCCTCTGTGTCTTTGCATATGTCTCAATAGCTCATTCCTCTGAGCACTGAGTAATATTCCCATGTTTGGAGGTACCACAGTTTATCCATTCACCTACTGAACCTACTGAATGGATAAAGTGTACCACAGTTTATCCATCCTTGGTTGTTTCCAACTTTTGGCAATTGTGGATAAAGCTTCAATAAGCATTTATGTGCAGAGTTTTGTGTGGACATACATTGTCAATTTGGGGGGTAAATATCAGGGAGTGGAATTGCTGGATCATATCATAAGCACCATGCATTTTTAGTATTATCAGAGCTATGTTATTCTTATGTTTTTATGTTTTCTACTTTATGTGATGAATTTAAATTCTGAAGTAAGTTAAATCCAGTATTTGATAAAATGAGATGAACAAAGTCAGTTTTCCCTTATTCTGAAAATACATTTCCAGTATCTGCTTTGTATATTTATATTGATACCTTTTGACTCTCTTATAGAAGTATCTGTATAAAGGAAACTCTTTGAAAGGATTTATTACAAGAGCATATATAATAACTGAAGACAGAAAACAATATTTTAAAAAGCACAATGATTTAATAAATGATGTGATGTGTCAATGTATGAAACAGTTAAACATTGAAAACTACCACATTGAACTGCTATTTTAGTAACTGTATAAAACAATCTGGAGTTAGTATTTTGTATGAAAGACTCTTCTGTTTTCATCTTAATGTTCTAGCCTTATGTGCTTCCATTGTTGTAAACTATTTCTTTATTAATAACATAATTTTCTGAGTGGTTACTTTGCACCAGGTAATGATACAAGTGTTCTAATACATTATCTTATCGAATGCTAACAGCTCTATGAGGTGAGTACACTATTTACATTTTATAGAAAAGAAAACTGAGGTATTAGGCATTGAATAACTTGTTCAACGCCATACACTTATTAGGCAGTGGACCTCGAAATTGAACTCAGACTGTTTGAATCCATTGCCCTCAATGTTACTCTTTACATTATGTATAATCTCATTGCTTTGCAAGTACATTTTAGATGCGAAGTCAAAATTTAAAAAAATAAATATGTGTCTTAATTACAAAAGTATGGAAAATACCTAAAACAAAATAGTCAGCGAAAAACAAAATGGTTCTAAATGCTATATATACTGTGTCTATATAACAACATACGTGAGTGGGAATTAAAAACTAGATTTTGTGCAAAAAGAAAAACTGCTCCCTTCAAATTGTGACAAAAAGGGCCTCTTTTGCCCTTTTTTTCAAATTGATCTTTAAGCTGTTTTATCATCTGTTCAGTAAAAAATAACATTGGATCTCTCAGACCCAATTAGCAAGAATTTTTGACAAGAAAACACAATGATGCCTTTGAAATTCTAGAGAGATGCTTTCTGGCTTTCACATAAATAAGGAAAGGTATTCTCACATGTCTTAGGTGCGCATTTTTTCATTTGTATAAATTTTCTATTTTCAGTTTTATAAATTCTTACAATAAAATCAACTATTATGCTAGGATCAAGGGCAGGAATGGGTCTATTCATTAGTAGAAGAGCTGACTCTAGAATCCAAGTTGCATGATACTAGCTCTTGCTCAGTGTAGCAGGAAGAGCCTATGCTCTGGAGTCAACCACACCTTGGCAAACCACTTCAACCCTCCAACTATCAAGAAAGACAAATACTCTTCTAACGCACTGAGCAGCAGTAAATTACAGGATGCAGGAATAGTCCCTAGGACAGTACTTGGCATGAGGCAGCGCTTCCATAACTCATCTTTCTCTTCCAGTGCTGTATGACCCTAACTTCGTACAACTTCTTTAGAGGTAGAGATTTTCCTGAGTTAAGCAGGGAAATGAAAGAAAACATTTTTAAGGGAAGGCATGACTATATATGAGAGGAGACACAGGGAATGAGCATTGCACGTCACTCACAGTGCAAAAAAAAAAAAAAAAGGAGGCTTTCTGAGTGCAGCCCTTGACACCAACAAGAAGGGCTCTGTCCCTTGAGACAAGACACTCTTCACCAGCCACAGGTTTGGACAAATTTCTTTCCCTTACACATGTGCCAACTGCTGTATGCAAGTTTTTTCCCTTGTACGCCTGAAACTAATGCAACATTAGAAATCAACTATATTCCAATAGATAATTTTTTCAAAAAAAGAATATTCTTCTAAAAATTAAAAAAAAAAAGCAGGACCTTCCTCTAGAGAATCTGCAGATAATATAATGCTATAGTTCATGGGAATTTGAGGCTATTCACTATATAAGTCTGAAGAAGTGCTTTTAAATTATTAAGTACAGAATAAATGTTAAGAAATATACATTACTATGACACTGGCTGTAATTGGAGTCAGCTTTCAAATCTGGAAGGAAAAGTTCATGATTATAAACTATTACCTTCTTGTAAGTTCTTTTAGAACCTCCAATGTCAGAACCTGCCGTCAGGTCTGTAATAAGATTGCGGGATAATAAAAGTTAAAGATGAAAGACTCAGAGGAGTTGAGGAAATGAATCTTCGTGGCTATGTGGCACAGATGAAAAACCTGTGGATTGAGGTGGGGAGGCTCAAGCTCTCTCCACCCATTCACTTACATTGATTTAAGAAACAGCAACTTTGTCTCAGGCACTCTGCTACTTGCTGGGCACATAATAACCGACGCGGTGGACCTAATCACTGTCTTCAAAGAGTTTGTATGGTTAGACAGAGTTGTTAGGTTACGCTAACTTTGCTTCTGTTTCTCCAGGTGTCCAATAAAGATCTTCTTTTCTCTGCACATTTCAGAAATGGTATTAGATAGAGATACCAAATATAAAATAGGTTTGAAAATACTAAAAATAAAAAGAATCACCATAACATCATATTCACGATCAGCAATGTTGCCTCGGAACAAATGTACTGGAATGGACCTTTGGGACTTGGTAGAATCCTTCCTTTGCCAGGAGACCTAGTCCAGGGGCAAATAAATGAGTTTTGATAGGCTCTCTCTTCTACTCTTCGTTTTGTATTTTGCTTCGAAAAGGTAATAATTTTCTTCTTTTTCCCAAAATAAAACTCAAAGCAGATCCAGGACTCCAAATAAATGAGGGAGCATAACATAGCTCTAAACAAACAAAAAACAAGCAAACCAGTGAAATAACTGGGTTCAACAAAAGAAAGGACCCACTAATGTCGTATCAAATCATATATATATATATATATATATATATATAGTGTATATGCGTATGTATATGTTCCTTTTGATTTGGGTTTTTAAAAATTATGACCTTCTAGGGAGGCAAATGTGAAAGAAAAATCTTCAGAAATGTGAAATTGTATTTGTTAATAATAGAACTACAATGCATTATTAAGGAAACATTTGGAATATATCAACCAACGAGCTTACTGCTGAAATGTTTTACAATTTGTACTCCACTAAGTGTCTTTTTTAAACTCTGTGACATCAAGTACGTTATTGGCATATACTTTATCGTTCTTACGTCACAAGCAAAATGTTAGGCCTGGAAGTAAACTGTGTATTTGACATATTTTCCATTCTATCATGAAGACTAAACTCTGTGTTGATAGGAAGTCTTGCCAGAAATGCTTAAATTGAAAATAGCTACTTATACATGTAATACATACATATAAATAGCTTACATGGCAACAGAGATAATCTCACATCAGCCTCCAATTAGATTTACATTTCAATTTTAGGAGCAAATGGCTGACAGTTGGGAATTGCAACCCACACAGATAGAAATGTGAAGGACACCACATAAAACCGTAATTACATGACTGAAGAAATATCTGTTCCCTGCATTTAGGGAAATAATGGGATGTGAAAGGTGATTATCAGTACAGATCTGAGCCTACAGTCTGTCTCTTTTGTGTTCTCTCATGGAATTTAGGCAAAGGGAAGGGTAGCAGTGGAAGAACTGATGAGTTGTCAAAACAGTGAAGTGGTAGATATTCCAAGACTACATAATTTAAAAGTATTAAACATTCATTTGATCACTGTCTCTGTCTAATTTTCCCACGTTAGCAGTGAATACAATCATATATACCTGAAAGTATTTAAGACAATTATAGCAATGTAAGTTACTTTTAGCTTCTTAAAAAAAAAATCAGCAGACACACACATACACAAACACACATACAAAGTATACCCACTAAAAGGCATAGTTAAACTTGTGTGTCATACTGTATATACATCTTTGTATTATGATTAGGCCACAATTATAAAAAAATAGACAAATGTTTATTCCAGAAATTTGAATTCTAATTTTGCATTTCTGTATGTTGAGCGATAACAAAGTAAAAAATAGCAAGAAATTTCACCATTAAAGTTCATACTCTTGGGTATTGGTATTTCACTCTAAGTGCATCTTAACTAAATGCTGAGAGTGAATTTGTGATTTATTAATAGTTGACAACTGGGCCTTTTGGAATGAAGCATATGAGAGCATTTCATCTGTAATGACATTCAGCTATGAAGTGCATATTATGTCAGCTCCTAGGCTAAGTGTTTTAAATATATATCTCATTCTTTCTCTTAGACCGTGCCAGTTGATTCTGCCATTTCAGGTTGAAATGGAATCAATAATATAACTTATTATTGAAATTAAAGAAAACTCATTAGATTTATTAGGATAGTGAGTGGACTGAGGGGGAAATCAATATAGCAGAGTGCTTTATAGGATAGAACAATATAGCAATATAGCAGTGTGATCAAATCATGCACTTTGAAATCAGGTGGACCTCAGTTCAAATGCCATCACTGATTTATATGACCTTGGATGAGTTACTTATTCTCTCCAGCCTCAGTATTCTCCTTGGTGAAACAGATATAAGTACCTAACTAATAGAGATGTAGTGATAGTTAAAAAACAATGTACAAAAAACACTTAACCTAGAATCTAACACATAAGGGCTAGAAAACAATCTTTATTATTACTGTAATGAAAGAAAATCATTGTAGTTGAAATATATGCTTCCAGTGCTCAGTGTATTTATTGGAGATTCTTGAAATCTGAAAACATTCTTTATCTGCCATAGTGAAGGGTTCGTATCAGCTATCCACTGGAATAAAGGTATACAGAGGAATCAGTGCTCTGGCTGCAGCCAACTGAATGATGGGTAGACTATCTTAAACTTAACAGTTTCTTCTGAATGATTTTTAATGCCCTAGTCTATAAAAAACACATTGTCATTAAAGATTAGTCCCTTCTATACAGCCATTGATAGATTTGTGTTTGGTCCTCCAATTCCTAAGAAATATAATAGTAAATTCTGTTATTGTCTGAACACAAAAAAGCAGGGATAATTTGGAATGGTTACTGCTTGACTTTGATATTGAAAAGTTTCCAAAAGAGAACTGGATAAAAACGGAAAATTAAGCAGAAACATATCCATCTCAAACCCTCACCAAAATTTTCAGAAATTGCAGAAAATATGATATGAAAACAGAATGTCATAAATCTGTAGAAAATAAAGTGCATCCTATCTGCAGATGGAAAAAAGATAGTAATATCAGAAATTACTAACAATATGGGACAGCCAGAGGAAGGCAGCTATGAGAGTTGTGATTTTGTCAACAGGTGCCTCAAGCTTGGAGGTAAAAGATACCCTGGCAAAAGGAGCTCTAGGGCAATTACCTTGGCATTTGATGTTGATAGGCATTATTTCTCACATGCTGGGATGTTTCCTACATGATATTTTGTTCTCTACTTGTGCTAGTAATGAACAGTAGAGATGTTTACTCTCAGGCTGGAATAGTGAGTGCAGGCATTTGGGACAGAGTGGCAGGTCAGTGCTCCCAGAAATGAGAGAAAACAATCAGCAGAATAAAAATGCCCAAACCTAGAAGATCCCGTAATGGTGCCGACCTATTGGCAGCACATGCATTGTCTCTCACAGAGTCCATAGAGTTAACATTTGATACGTGAGAAATGCATGCAGAGACTAACAGAGAGTCTCTAATAAAAAATGAAAGTACTTACAAAAATAATCAGAAATTAACAAAAGAGCAATGAAGAAAAGCCAATATAAAGATGAACTCAATCACCAAAAAATAAAAAATAAACAATGAATGAGTAATTGGTTGTTATTAAGAAACAGAAAACTTCACAATATATGTCATATCTCCAGAGATAAAGGTAAGATATTACATCCCAGACATCAAAACATATTGTTTTGAAAAAAATTAATTAAAACTCTTGAAAATGAAAATTATTACTACTAAATAAAAAGAAGAATGGACACAGCTGAAAAGTCATAAGAAAAGAGACAGCTCAAAGACTTTTCCCAAAAGTAGTATAAAAATAGAACTAAAATATGAAAAATATGCAAAGACATAAAAGGTGAATCTATCATTTATTCAGCACATAGGACATAAGAATGGTATGTTTTAGGGTGGTCTAGGATAGAAGAACATACATATCTTGGTATTTCAGTGGTTCAATGAAGCAGGAGATTATTCTTGCTTTTGGTTCTTTTGGAATGGAATATTATTCACTCTTAAAAAAAGAAGGGGGCTTCCCTGGTGGTGCAGTGGTTGAGAGTCCACCTGCCGATGCAGGGGATGCGGGTTTGTGCCCTGGTCTGGGAAGATCCCACATGCCGCAGAACGGCTAGGCCCATGAGCCACGTCCGCTGAGCCTGTGCGTCCAGAGCCTGTGCTCCGCAACGAGAGAGGCCACAACAGTGAGAGGCCCTTGTACTGCAAAAAAAAAAAAAAAAAAAAAAAAGAAAAAGAGAAAACAAGAAGGAAATTCTGCAACTTCTGACAACATAGATGAACCTGAAGGGCATTTGCTAATAATAATAAGCCAGACAGAGAAAAAGAAATACTGCATGGTATCACTTATATGTGGAATCTAAAGAAAAAGTTGAATTCATAGAAACAGTAGCAAAATGGCAGCTGGCAGCTGAGCGGTGGGGGAAATAGGAGGAGGGTGATAAAATGGTACAAATTCTCACTTATAAGATGAATAAGTTCTGGGGATCTAAGGTACAGCATGGTGACTGTAGTTGATAATAATGTATTGTGTAATTGGAATTTGCTAAGAGAATAGATATTAAGTGTTTTCATACATATACTCATGAAAGGTAAATATGTGAGGTGTTGGATTTGTTAATTAACTTAATGGTGAGAATCCATTTATAATGTATACATATTTGAAATTATCACAATGTATAGTTTAAATATGTTGCAATTTTATTTCTCAATTATATGTCAATAAAGCTGGAAAAAAATTAAAATGGCACAATTGGTAAGATCTTTGAACACACTGGTATCTAACAATCCGTGTGGTGGTATTTGTCTTACAGTAACACAAATCCTCCATTCTTCAAAGCTCTCCCTGAAGTCTACTAGGCACAAGAGCTATCAGTGACTTCATTTTGTTAGATGGTGAGGAATGCACAGCTTGGCCAGCATAGAGTAGAAAAGGAACCACCCATGCAGAATGGTGGAACTGTTTTAAAATGTACTAGGAAAATGAAAAGTACATATTCACAACGTTAGCAGCCATTAGAAAGCAAACCTCCTGGTAACAGATAAAAAATATTAGAGAGAAAATAATTAGAGAGAAATATATTAGAGAGAAAATAAAAAATAATTAGAGAAAATATGTATAATGGAATGGAAGTTTGAGCCTTTCTCCTCTCGACATTAAGGGCAAGCTGATCAGAACTGTCTCTTGATTTACGTTGATTAGACATCTATCCTGAATTCTAATTATGCACATTGGTAGGCTGAGTTGCAGAGAGAAGTCACTTAGCCAACACAGAAGCCTCTTTGAGACTACCAAGTGTCTGCATTTCAAACAATGACTTTCTTGAATTTTGCAAATTATGAAGGTTTCACTCACCTCCCTCAAAAACGTCAAGTTTTTGTTATATAGCAAATAAAAAGGCAGAAACTATATGAATGGAACATGTGTGACTATTAGAAAATAAAATGGGATGTGTGTGACTATTAGAATTAAGAATTAGAGTTAGAATTAAGAATTAGAATTCTTAATTTATAGCTACCTCTTGAAAATCGAAACTTCAGTTATTAACTTGGAATATTACCAAGTCTCACTTCTCTTTATTTTTGCCCTAGTACTATGCCATTTTCTCCAAGAAGTAAATTAGGTGAAGACCAAAGCTTACTCTTTTAAAAAAAGATAGTTAGGGAGAATGTTAAAATGAGTGCCTGAGGGCACTTTTTATAGATGATGGAACATTTAACCAAGAGGTAGTGACTTCAATGCTTGACCTTTATACATATGCCCTTTGACATTTTGACTCTGTGCCTTAACCTCGTCTTCTATAAAATTAAAATAATAAGACATGTCCAGTTTTCCTGGTCACAGTAAAGCTCTCCTAAGATGTTTTGTGACAAAGTTTATTTGCTTTAAGTAGAATGTACATTACAACTGCAAATAACATGAAAAATCGGCTTTAAACTGTAATTTTTCAATTCTCTCAGGAATTTAATCCTTTACATTTCCTCCTCTCACTGAAAAGTAGATTGTGGGTAAAAATTTGTCAGTGACTTAGCATCCCATCATTACCTCTTTCATGCAGTAACTCTTCTCTTTCCAATAAAAGGAGCATGTCTGCTCTGTCTTAAAGAGATGCATCCTAACATTATAGATATCCAGAATTTTATGTAGTTTTTAAAATGTAAGGTAAAATGGCAAGTGACAGCATTATATAGCTCTCTATATCAAATGCTTGCTAAAAAAAATGATAATAATATTCCGTAATCAGTCCTATGCTTTTCACAGATCTTTCAGTATCAAAAAAAAGGAAGAAGAAGAAAAATATGTGTACCAAAAAGAAAAAAAGAAAACATGGGGCTTCCCTGGTGGCGCAGTGGTTGAGAGTCCGCCTGCCAATGCAGGGGACACGGGTTCGTTCCCCCGGTCCGGGAGGATCCCACGTGCCGCGCAGCGGCTGGGCCCGTGAGCCACGGCCGCTGGGCCTGCGCGTCCGGAGCCTGTGCCCCACAACGGGAGAAGCCACAGCAGTGAGAGGCCTGCGTATCGCAAAAAAAAAAAAAAAAAAAAAAAAAAAAAAAAAAAAAGATGTTTTGGAAAGTTCAGGATTGATGGACTAAGCCATGTTTGTTTCTCTATTTTTAGGAAGTATTACATTGAAACTTCTGTAGAATCCCAGTCATGAAAATTTTGCTTATCTTTCTCAAATCACATTAATCTTGTGATCCATGTGGCATCTCTTCCACTGTCCACTAATTTTGATCTAAGACCACCCATGGCTTTTAATTATCTACTCAAGTTTACTTCTGAATTTCCCCTGTAGTCCATTTCCCTCATATTTTACAGTGCAGGCTGCTTTCTTTTTTTCTAATCTTGACATTCCAGTCATTGTGGGTTTGGGATTTTTTTTTTTTTTTTCAAATTCCTCTCTCATGTTTTGACCATTGCTTTTCAATCTCTTTTACTTTTTAAAATTTTCTTGAACCTTCACACTTTCTAGGACCCATCTTAGGGTTCCTCTTCTGTGTGCGTTCCAAGGTTTCCCATTACTTCAGTGACCCCATGTAGGTTGATTCTGAACCTACATCTTCAGTTCAATACCCTGTCCTAAGACTCACGGATATATTTTCTACTGCTGATGGCAACGCTGGCTCATGGGCATGTAATCTGTGCAGGAACATGGGCCCCTTGTGTGCAGAGGGTCCTATTTTGTTTAACCCTCTATTGTCACTGTCTGGGAACTTATGGTAATTCTTAAACAAGGGCCCTGCATTTTCATTTTCTCCTGGACCCCATCAATAATGTAGCCAGTCCTATCTACTGGCAACTCCTGGGACATATTTCACAGACACATCTATGTGTCCATAAATACTTATGATTTGGGTACCATCTTCCCTACTTTTCAATATTCAAGTGATATCATCAACATCTATCCAGCTAACATCTAGATAGCATTATTGACTTCTTCCTTCACCAAGCAAAGAATTGACCAAAATTTTGTATAAATTTATTGTCTTAGAATTTTCTAAATCCAATTTCTTCCTTCTGTTTTCATGACAAATGTCTTAATTCAGGCCCTTGTCTTCTATTTCCTAGGAGATTGTGACATCATTATTATTGCCAAAGTGCTGAACCTAAGAGCCATATAGGATCACATCACTTCTAACCTTGAAAATAAACAATGGCTCCATATCGACATTGTCCACAAACATTAATATGGGCCACTCAGGGACTTCCCTGGTGGTGCAGTGGTTAAGAATCCGCCAGCCAATGCAGGGGACACAGGTTTGATCCCTGAGACGAAAAGATCCTATATGCCGTGGAGCAATTAAGCCTGTGCACTACAATGACTGAGCCTACGCTCTAGATTCTGTTGGTCACAACTACTGCGCCTATGTGCCACAACAAGAGAAACCACTGCAGTGAGAAGCCCGTGCACCGCAACGAAGAGTAGCCCCCAGGGCCTTCCCTGGTGACGCAATGGTTGAGAATCCGCCTGCCGATGCAGGGAACGCGGGTTCGTGCCCCGGTCCGGGAGGATCCCACGTGCCGCGGAGCGGCTGGGCCCGTGAGCCATGGCCGCTGAGCCTGTGCATCTGGAGCCTGTGCTCCGCAACGGGAGAGGCCACAGCAGTGAGAGGCCCGTGTAAAGCAAAAAAAAAAAAAAAAAAAAAAAAAAAAAAGAGAGAGTAGCTCCCACTCACCACAACTAGAGAAAAGTTCACGCACAGCAACAAAGACCCAACGCAGTCAAAAAAAAAAAAAAAAAAAAGTAGCATATAGAAACAAAAAGCAGATTAGTAGTTAACAGGGCTGGGAGAAGGGGGAATGAATGGTCACTATTTAATAGGTAAAGGATTTCTCTTTAGAGTGATGAAAATGTTTTGGTTTTTTCAATATTGTTAAGCACTAAATGTCACTGAATTGTAACTTTAAAATGGTTAACTTTGTGTTATACGAATTTCACCTTAAAAATATACTAATTGATTCAATTCTGTCTTTAGATTATTTGAATTTTCTACGTAATGGCGAGGCTCTGGCTAGGAATACTCATTAATGTTAACTGGATTGATTATTACATGCTAATTTTAATTGATTTTTGAATGGCAAACCATCTTGCATACCTGAAATAATCCCACTTTACCATGGTGTTCTGTCCATTTTATACGTGAATGGATTTCATTTGCTAATATTGGTTTAAAGTTGGTTATTATATTGAGAGGTCTATTATAGTGTTCAACTATGATGATTGTGGATTTTTCTAGTTCTCCTTTTTGTTTTTTTCAACTTTTGCTTTACACATATATATACTGTTTTGTGTATATATGATAAATAAAGCTATGTTTACATATATTACACAAAGGTTGTAATTTTTGTACTATGAAATGCACATATCTTAAGTATAGAGTTGAATTAGTTTTGAAAAATACATAAACCCTTTATAAATTTGTTACTATGTCTGCAGTGCTGCTATGTCTTTTTGCTCTCAGATATTGCTTCTGCTGGTCCATATTTTGCTATTCAGGTGCAATAAATTTCATTTTTAAGAGGTCAATGCTCTGTCTATAAACACAGTAGTAGAGCTTATTATTTTTAACACTGAACGAAGGATTTCAAAGGAAGTACATATCCTCAGTGTGTTATAAACTTTGGTTCCCTGTGAACCCACTTTTACTTGCTTTCTGAATGTCATAAGAAGCCTGAAATAGCCCTGTGACAGGTTCAGCTTCTGGGTTGAGTGGTATAATTTATTATCTAGTTGTGGAAGCATTTCTCCCTTGGGTTAATAAAACATCTACCTAAACAGAGTACAGATGCATAGGGACTGGAAAAATCATTTTGAGAATAGGTCAATAGATGTAGTAGAGAGATATTTTCCCCCTGGCCCTAAATTCCATTACTTTCTTCATGGAGCTATCTCTGTGCTATATATAGGTTGCTAAACCAGAGCTACTGCAGTTTGGAAGACAGTATCTTCCAGAACACTGGGAACTGTTAGTATGTTTTTCAGTTGGCCCTACAGCTAGGTCTTCAACAAATAATTTCAATTTTCCAGAAGACTAACAGATGATGATAATGGGAAAAAATAATCAAGTGCTAACTCTATGTCAAACACAGTTCTAAGAACATCACATGTTAATTTATTTAATCTCCACAATAACCCTATATATAGTATCATAATCATATTCTTTTGCAGATGAGGAAAGAAGGCAAAGAGAGGTGAGACAAGTTGTCCAGGGTATACACCTAATAAGAGTCAGGTTAGTTTACAAGAATGAGTTAAAAGTTAAGAGCTTTAAAGGCTGAGGAGTTAGACCCAAGTAATCTATCTCTAGAAAGCACTCTTAACCATTAAATTTTTCTCTCTCTCTATTCTCTAATAATATCAATGACTTCCAAGGGCATTAGTTCATTGTCCTCCTTAAATGTGATGTGAAATCCTTTGTTCAAAACAATACTGTATAAGTAACAAATGCTGGAGAGGGTGTGGATAGAAGGCAACTCTCCTACACTGTTAGTGGGAATGTAAATGAGTGCAGCCACTATGGAGAACGGTATGGAAGTTCCTCAAAAAATTAAAAATAGAGTTGCCATATGATCCAGCAATCCCAGTCCTGGGTGTGTATCTGGAGTAAACTATAATTCAAAATGATCCATGCACTCCAATGTTCATAGCAGCACAATTTACAATAGTCAAGACATGGAAACAACCTAAATGACCATCAACAGATGAATGGGTAGAGAAGATGTGGTACATATATACAATGGAATATTACTCAGCCGTAAAAAAGAATGAAATAATGTCATTTTCAGTGACATGGATGGACCTAGAGATTATCACACTAAGTGAAGTAAGTCAGAAAGAGAAAGACAAATACCATATGATATCACTTATATATGGAATCTAAAATATGACACAAATGAACTTGTCTATGAAACAGACTCACAGACACAGAGAACAGATTTGTAGTTGCCAAGGGGGAGAGGGAGGGGGGAAGGGAGGGATGGATGGGAGTTTAGGATTAGCAGATGCAAACTATTACATAGAGGATGGCTAAACAGCAAGGTCCTACTGTATAGCACAGGGAACTCTACTCAATATCCTGTGATAGACCATAATGGAAAAGAATATGAAAAAGAATGTATATATATGCATAAGTGAATCACCTTGCCATAAGCAGAAATTTGCACAACACTGTAAATCAACTAAACTTCAATAAAATAAATGAAAAAAAATGTTGTATAGAATACCATACAAAAACAAGTGCTGATAGACTTATAATGGGCAGGAAAAAGTTGTTCAAAGTACTGTTGGGACCTACAGGAGGTGTCAGGGCCAAGTTCTTTACGTATTTTTTCAATCTGAGGGTAGTGTCATAAGTCAAACTCCACTTTATGGTTTGATGCATGATTTGTTATCTAGTGGAAACACTTTTGAGAGTAAAGGCAGAGATAATAACTATGCTGAGGCACTGAGTTGAAATGATGTCTACACTGGCCACACTGAGATATATTGTTATCCTAGTCAGATAGCACCTAATATGTGATAGGTGTTTCATATGGCAGACAAAATCATCTTGGGTCCAAAATGGCAACTCTTCCAATTCCACTGTAAGACTATCAAGACAATATCAATCTCTGTGTTTTTTCACAGAACAGTTTTACTTAGAAGGAATTTGCCTTGCTTCAAAAATACAGGGAGTCCTCTTTGAATCTTCTATCAGGCTTGCGATGATCATCAGAGATCATCGCCATCTGATTGGCCAGTGTCCATGGATGAAGTGGATGCG
The DNA here is from genome assembly GCF_026419965.1 of Kogia breviceps. Taxonomy (NCBI): domain Eukaryota; kingdom Metazoa; phylum Chordata; class Mammalia; order Artiodactyla; family Physeteridae; genus Kogia; species Kogia breviceps. The sequence goes on from NC_081311.1 coordinate 94,156,223, forward strand.
AGTCTACTGTGTCCTTGATCAGGTTGGAGAACCTTCTCTTGCTCTGAGCCACATTCAAAAATAGCAGCTTTTTGAGTCATTCTTTGAAGGATTTAGTGTGAAATACATAACTATCATACATGCTGCCTCTAAAATCCAAAGTGAACATCATAGGATTCATCTTTTTAAAAAATTTATTTGGAGAAAATTTTAAGACATGCTTGAGACCACTGAACTCCTAGAAATTCTCCCCTGGAAGTTAGGTAAGGCAAATATTGTTTTCAATTTCAGTGCCGTATAAAATGACATGGGAACACGTTAAAAGCTTTGTTCTTTACAAAGAAATTCAGGAAATAAAGACACATAATCTCACACAGTATAATAGATTCAATTTATTTTTCACCCACCATGTACCACATAAAATACTAAAAACTTAAATGAATTTCTTCTAATAATAATTTTGAAAAGATATATTTATATTCTTATTTATACTTTAAGTATACATCACTTATATGCTTCAAAAAATGAAGAAATGAGGATGTGAAACAATTTTTCATTGTAACTGTTAGTTGTGCAGTTAGAAATCATACCCAGCACTTCACAAACCTGATGTTTCTAGTCTTTCAATAGTATTGCTTTAAGTAGTTGTGTGACTTCTAAAATTTTTTTGTTTTTATAATATTTAGATATCATTTTGGAAATCACTGGGATAGAAGAATCATTTGACTTCCAGCCACATGTTTTACTTCATCAGTAAGTCTAATCAATGTAGCCAATAGATGTAGCACATATATACAATGGAATATTACTCAGCCATAAAAAGAAATGAAACTGAGTTATTTGTAGTGAGGTGGATGGACCTACAGTCTGTCATACAGAGTGAAGTAAGTCAGAAAGAGAAAAACAAATATTGTATGCTAACACATATATATAGAATTTTTAAAAATGGCTCTGAAGAACCTAGGGACAGGACAAGAATAAAGATGCAGATGTAGAGAATGGACTTGAGGACACGGTGAGGGAGAAGGGTAAACTGAGACAAAGTGAGAGAGTGACATGGACATATACACGCTACCAAATGTAAAATAGATAGCTAGTGAGAAGCAACTGCATAACACAGGGAGATCAGCTCTGAGCTTTGTGACCACCTTGAGGGTTGGGATAGGGAGTGTGGGAGGGAAACACAAGAGGGAGGGGATATGGGGATAGATGTATACGTATAGCTGATTCACTTTGTTATACAGCAGAAACTAACACACCAATGCAAAGCAATTATACTCCAATAAAGATGTTAAAAAAAAAGACTTTTAACTCAAGTACCATATTTTACTTGGTAGGAAAATACTTATGAGCCCATACTGATATAAAAGTAATCATAAAATAAATAAATACATGGAAGAGAAAAGATAAATTTCACTTACAGTAGAAGTGTAAGTAATTCTTACTTATGGTAGAATCCAACTAATAAATGTAGAAGGAAAGTGGAAAATGGAGAATAAACATTAGGTAAACAACAAAGTAAAAATTGTAGAAGACAACACATAGGTGTTACTAAATTGTAGGGGGGAAATTTGTGAAAACACAGGATTTGTAATATTTTGAAATACTCACTCAAAGTACTTATTAATGACAATGGGAGAGATAAATAACTTTACAGTAAAAAAAACCTGACATATACCAATTTAAACAAGTGATTGTTGCAAACTTCAATAGTAATAATATATATGACATCATTAATCCCTTGATATCATGCACTGAGGGTATAGCATTCTTGCCAAAAATGCATGGATATATTCAATCATATTCAAATTTACTATTCAAAAGTAAAAAGTCATGAAAGTAAAAAAAAAAAAACAAACCTAAGGAATTGTTACAAATTACAAGACATAAAGAGAAATAACAACTAACTGCAATGTGGGATACAGGATATAATCCAGAATAGAAAAAAAAAGTTATTTGAATAATTGGTAGAAATTTTTAAAAATTTTGCTTATATTATTGTGTTAATGTCAATTTCTTGCTCTTGACAACTGTACTATGGTTATGTGAGATGTTAACATTAGCAGGAGTAGGAGACAGATATAACATAATTATTTGTACTAAATCTCCAGCTATTCTCTAGGTTTAAAATTAGTTAAAAATATTAGTAAAAAAAAAAAAAAATCATCAACTCATCAAAATAAATTGCTGTGGGTACATAGAAATACATTATGTTGTCCAGTTTGGAGAACCACATTTGTAATATGCCTGTGTTTTTTCTGGACAGTTGCTGGTCATCTCATTTTCTCATTTAACCCTCCAAAAGGCCCTGTGAAATAAGCACCACTATTCCCCCATTTTAAAGATGACAAAACGGAGACTGAGAGTTTACTAACAAATTGGGATCTTACTAACAGATATCAAAGGTTGAGTTTTACTTTATATATTTTTGATTCCAAGAATAGGTGCTTTTTACTGTACCATCTTGCCTAATGACCACCAATGTTTATAGGCAAATTGCATCAGATTCAAATGTTAATGATGAAGGGCTCCTTTTTCAGATCCAAACTCTAATTCAGAAAGTCACATGTACCCCAATGTTCATAGCAGCACTATTTACAATAGCCAAGACATGGAAGCAACCTAAATATCCATCGACAGATGAATGGATAAAGAAAATGTGGTACATACATACAATGGAATATTACTCAGCCATAAAAAAAGAATGAAATAATGCCATTTGCAGCAACATGGATGGACCTAGAAATTATCATACTAAGTGAAGTAGGTCAGAACGAGATAGACAAACATCATATGATATCGCTTATATGTGGAATCTAAACTATGACACTAATGAAATTATCTACAAAACAGAAATAGACCCACAAACATAGAAAACAAACCTATGGTTACCAAAGGGGAAATGGGGGAGGTAATTTAGGAGTTTGGGATTAACATATACACACTACTATATATAAAACAAATAAATACTGCCTTCTAATTTGGAGAGACAACTTAGGCCAAAGACCTGGCAAAGTCCCTGGAATGTAGCATGGGCCTGATCAATGATCATCACTTTCTCACCTTGAACGAATATACTGTATTTCATTTTTTAGGAAGAGGCATGGACTCTGCAAATAATGTTCCCTGGAGGAAAGCACTACATTTATTAGACTGGAGAGAAAGGAAACCTTTCCTCTGCTCTGGAGAAAGATACAGTTTCTACCTTTGGAGACTGTTTGGATTATAAATATCCTCGAAGATATAGTGTCTTAAAAAGACCTCAGTGCTTCTGTGCCCCAGATGTGCAAAGACATGATGGACCCATGGAGAATTTTATCTCAAAAGGGCCTGCCAGAAGGCAAACCAGAAACCACTTTCAGCTACATAGTATTTAGGAAATTTAAAACAAGCTTATTTCTAAATTTAAAACTAATGTGAAACACATATAAATATGTATGTATATGATATATATATCGATATATCTTATATGTATATATGGTCATATATGTATGATATATATTATATATGCATCATATATATACAAGGAATGATCTATATAATCTGTATATGATATAGACATATACCATTCACATATATATGTATAAAGGGAATGACTGGGTTTAAAGATATTCTGTTGAATTTTCTGAGTCTTTCTTTTCTGAGTCTTCTCTGTGCATCTGTATTGTCAAATAACAATTATATCAGTTATATGTAATTAAATTATTTTCAAAAGCCCACAATACTCAAATTAATAAAATTTTTTCTTCTATGTGCTGTGAAAAATTTATTTTAGTAAAATGTCACCAGTAAAGTGCCTAACAGTCCAAAAATACATTAAAATGAAAATGATCATATGAAGTGCCTGTTTTTGTTGACAAGATTGAATTTTGAAATAACGTAATGCATGTCCAATTAGCTCATGAGTATGAGCTAAATGAAGGGAAAACAATGTAATTGTTATCTTTCAGACCATGGAAATGAGCAATGTATGCACAAGTGTCATGTTTACTTACATATAATTGGATTGAACGGGAGATCATCTTATGGACAGGACTGTTGACGCTCAAGAACTGATGTATTTGTGTGTACTCACTCAAGAAAATGCTAGGTATAAACTTTCTCCTTGTCTCCCACTGCTATTTTTTAAATAGAGCAACAGAAGTGAAAATTTCATGCTGATAATTATCTTGTTTATTTTGGTTCTATTAAGAAAATCAAGCACTGGAATATCTAATATCTAAACAAATACTCAGTGGCAAACAATTTACATGCTTCTGACTTGAGTACTTACAAGTATTCACTGGGGTAGGTATGTTTATTCCTATCCTACAGATGAGGGCACTGAGGGTTGGGTGTCATTTTAGGTAACATGGAATTAGCATCTCTGATTATCTAATGTCAGCACATGGTCTTTCTCCTCAATCAAATTGGCCTTATTCTTTTATGCTTCTAATATGCATCTAAGTAATATATAAACTGAAAAGTTTTAGGAAAAAATATTAGTTTAGCTCAGTGTGGGGCTGGTAAAGAAGAATAGCAACAACACAGACAAACACTAACTCTGTCTCATATACACAAACCAAAATCAGGTAAGAATGGTAGGAAGGTGATTTATCACAAAAGGAATCGAAGCCCAGGCCAGGTTGGTATATAAGTACTACCTATACCAGGGAGATTTAGACTGGATTTGATCCTGAAATATGAAATGTGAGTCTATTAGTTTTCTATTGCTACCCTAACAAATTACCACAAAGTTAGAGAGTTTAACAATATAGATGTATCACCTTATGGTTCTATAGGTCAGAAATCTGAGACAGTCTCACTGGGCTAAAATCAAGGTATTGGAGGGCTGTGCTCCTTACTGTAGGCTCTTGGTAGCATTCCATTTCCTTGTCTTTTCCACTTTCTAGAGGCAGCTCATATTCCTTAGCTCATGGACCCCTTCTTCTACCTTTAAAGCTAGCAATGGCAGATTGGGTCCTTCTCACATCACATACTCTGACCTACTCAGTTGCCTTCCTTTTTCACAGTGATTTAGATTGGGTCCATCCAGAAAATCCAGAAAAATCATTCTCCATCTCAACTTTAGTCACTTCTGCAAATTCCTGTTTGCCATGAAATGCATCAGAGTCACAGTTTCCAGATATTAAAGCATGAATATCTTTGGGAGACATATTTTACCTGTCACAATGAATAAGGTCTAAACATGTAGAAGGAATACACCAATTAAAGACAGAGATTGCCAGAGTGAATGAACGTACAAGACCAAACTGTATGTTGTCTACAGAACCCACCCCCCCAAAAAAAGGACTCAGGTAGGTAAACGGGGCAAGAGAAAGCTGTACTATGCTAACACATCAAAAGAAAACTGGAATAGTACTATCAATTTCAGAGAAAGCAGACTTCAGAACAAGGAAAACTATCAGGAACGAAGAGTTGTCACTCTTCCAAGAACATTTACACATTTATGTGTAAAACTTACACATTTATGTACTTAATAGAGCATCAAAATACATGAGGCAAAAACTGACAGAACTACAAGAAGAAATAGACAAGTGCACTATTATAGTCAGAGACTTCAGCACAGTCTAATATTTGATAGTTCAAGCAGGAAGAAAATCACCAAGGATATAGTTGACTTAAACAGCACTCTCAATCCCCTTGATCTATCTGATATTTATAGAACAACAGCAGAATACACATTCTTCTCAAGTTCACATGAAACATTCACCAAGACAGATGACATTCCAGACTATGAAATGCACCTTAACAGATTTGTACAAATAAATAAGGTATGTTATCAGACCACAATGGAATTAAACTAGAAACCAATGACAGGAAGATAGTTGGAAAATCCCCAATATTTGGTAATTAAACATACACTCCTAAATAACACAGAGGACAAAGAGATCTCTAGAAAAATATTTTTTAAAATATTTTGAACTAAAGGAAAAATCTAAATGCAACTTAACAAAATAAGTTGGGATGCAGAAAAAGCAATGCTCAGATGGAAATTTATAGCAATAAATGTGTATGCTAAGAAAGAGGGAAGGACTTTTATAACAATATAAGCTTCCATCTAAGAAAATAGAGGAAGACCCATTTAAGCCTAAATCAAGTAGAATACAAAAATTATAAAAAATTATAGCAGAAGTGAATGATATTGGAAACAGGAAAATAATAGAGAGAATAAATGAATCCAAAGCTGGTTCTTTGAAAATATCAGTGAAACTGATAAACCTCTAGCCAGGCTGAGCAATGACCAAGTGTTTACAATTGCCCACAATTTACCCTCTACCCTGGCTTGGCCAGTTTCTAGGCAGGCTTCTCTCCTCCCCAAGGACCCCTGAACTTTGGCTTGTCTCCCAGTCTGAACAAGCAGTGAAACAGAACACCTCTCCTTAAGTTCATCCTGAGAACTGGCTGACCACGGTAAAAAACAGAAGCATATCACGTCAGACCACCTTAATTATGATGCTGTCTGTTCCCTCTTACTCAGTTTCCCCTCAAAACTCCTGTTCATCCTACTCCCCCCTCCCTAGAAAAGGAAGCTTTTTTCTATTTGCTTTTGATTGGCTTGTAGATTGTGCTTGGAATGTTCTCCCTATTGGAATAGTCTTTTCAATACAATCTCCCCTTAACTAAGTCTACTTGGTTGTTATTTGACATCAAGAAAACAGAGAGGAGATACCAATTTCCATATCGGACATGGGTCATCACAACTGATCCCATGTATGTTGAAACAATGATAAAAGACTAAAAAATAAAAGAATACTCAGAACTATGAACAGCAAAGGCCCACAAATTTGATAATAGATGAAATGGACTGATTCCTTGGAAGATACAAACTACCAAAACTCACACAAGGAAAACAGACAGTCTGAATAGGGCTTTATGTATTAGATAAATTGAATAAAGAATTTATAACCTTCTAAATAAGTAGAAAGAAAGAAGGAAATTCTCAGGTAGGGGACAAACATAAATGAAGACCCTGAGATGGAAATTAGACTGGGAACAGGAAAGGTGGCAAGTGCTGTCTGATTAGAGCCTAGGGGAGACATAAGGAAAGTCCCTATTTGCTAACAGATGCCAGTAAACTGTTTCCTCCCCATTGAACTCTGGAATTATAAGCCAGGGGTCTCTTTAGGGGGCACATGACACTTGCCAGCATGAAGAGTTACCCAGTAGAACCAGCCTTGGATGATTGTCAGCTTCTTGGCTCTCTGACAAGAGAAAGAGAGAAGGAAGCCGTTTGATCACAAACTGTGACATCTGAGCTTCAGCTGGATACTGTGAATTGGTAAAGACACAAAGCAGTCAGCATTTACAAAGGAGAGTCCATTGAATGGCTTTGGCACTTTGATAGAGGATTCAAAACAAAGGAGCGCTGTGAGGCTGACATGATTTAGAGCTGATTCTGAGACTTCAAACCCGGCATGTGGTAATGTGTCTAGAGCATATATGCAAGCATGCCTGTCTTTGCTTCACCTTACAAATTTGTTATAATCCCAAATTAGTGCTGTGCCATTTCTCAATTTTAAAATTTTGTTTGTGTTGATCTTTCAGGTTAATGGGTGCTGTGACAAATTTTTCCTCACTAGAAAAGCAAAAGTCCATATTCTGAGTTACCTTAGAACTAAAAGTGTGTGTGCATGTTGTGTATGTGTGTATATGTATGTGGGAGATGGAAGGGTGATGAAGGTGTTATTTATTTATTTTTCCTAAAAAAGAGCTCTGTTTGTCAAGTGGCTTCTTAGATTCATGAATGTGAGGACACAGAGAGGTGAAAACATTTTCAGAGCAGGAATTTAGATCTGTTAGCATACCTCAACATGCTCAATTTTAAGAAATTCTAGGACTTTATGTGGTAGGCAGAATCCAAGGACTGTCTACTTTTCCCCAAGATTTCCATTCCCTGGTGATTCAAACACACAAATCTAGGTATTTCTGCGAAGGGACTTTGCACTTGTAATTTAAGATGCAAATCAGCTGACATTAAATTTGGGAGATTATCCAGATGAGCCTGATCGAATTACATGCTCTTTTTAAAAGGCAGAAGAAGGCAGAAGGGGACGTCACAGAGATTTGAAGCACAAGAACTCCTCAAAGTGCCATTGCTGGTTTACAGATGGAGGAGAGAGCTATGCGGGGGCCTCTAGGGGTAGAGACGGACCCTCTGCAGCCAGCAAGGAAATGGGAATCTCAGTTCTATAACCATAATGAAATGCATTCTGTCAACCACCTGCTTGAGTTTGGAAATGGATTCTTCCCCCAGTTCTCCAGGTAAGCTCTCCGCCTGGTTAACACATTGATTCAAGCTTCATGGTACCTGACCAGAGACCAGCTGAGCTCACCTGGACTTTTCTGACCTGCAGAAGCAGATCATAGGTACGGTTTCAAGCTGCTAAATTTATGGTAATTTGATATGCAGTGATAGAAAACGAATATAATTTCTTCCTCATTTTCATGCATAATTCTGGATAATTTGTATATATTCAAGTAACTATCCTATAGAAGATGTTCAATAGATAGAAGCTATAATGACTATTGCTACATTCTGAAGATAATCAGACATTCTACTTTCATGTCTCTTTTATTTTTTATTTATTTATTTATTTTTGCGGTTCGCGGGCCTCTCACTGCTGTGGCCTCTCCCGTTGCGGAGCACAGGCTCCGGACGTGCAGGCTCAGCGGCCACGGCTCACGGGCCCAGCCGCTCCGCGGCATGTGGGATCCTCCCGGACTGGGGCACGAACCTGTGTCCCCTGCATCAGCAGGCGGACTCTCAACCACTGTGCCACCAGGGAAGCCCTCATGTCTCTTTTAATTTATGGAACTCTAATAAGCTCTTTTTTTTTTTTTTTTTTTTTTTTTTTTTTTTTTGCTGTATGTGGGCCTCTCACTGTTGTGGCCTCTCCCGTTGCGGAGCACAGGCTCCGGACGCGCAGGCTCAGCGGCCATGGCTCACGGGCCCAGCCGCTCCGCGGCACATGGGATCTTCCCAGACCGGGGCATGAACCCGTGTCCCCTGCATCGGCAGACGGACTCTAAACCACTGCGCCACCAGGGAAGCCCTAAGCTCTTTTTTAATAGAAGTTTAGTTGATTTACAGTATTGTGTTAGTTTCAGGTGTACAGCAAAGTGATTCAGTTACACGTATATCTATTCTTTTCCCATATAGGTTATTACAGAGTATTGAGTATAGTTCCCTGAGTCATACAGTAGGTCCTTGTTGTTTATCTATTTTTTATAGAGTAGTGTGTATATGTTAATCCCAAACTCCTAATTTATACCCTCCCCTTTCTCCTTTGGTAACCATAAGTTTGTTTTTCTATGTCTGTGGTCTATTTCTGTTTTGTAAATAAGTTCATTTGTTTCTGTATTTCACATATAAACGATATATGATATTTGTCTTTCTCTGACTGGCTTACTTCATTTAGTATGGTAATCTATAGGCTTATCCATGTTGCTGCAAATGGTATTATAAGTTCTCCGCTCCATAGAAGGCTTGACTTTATTATAATTTAACAGAAAACTTTTGGGTCATGAGTCACTCAGCTCTTCTAAAAGACGTCCTCTCCTACCTTCTTACCAATCATAAATCCTCTTGGTCTGACCAATGTCTCTATTTGTAAACTTTTAAAAATTCTTTTTCAAGAGTGCTAGGAATTTACATCTGTTAGAAACTGTCAAATTTTAAACATTTCTCCTGGACCTAGACTGCAAGGAAATGGGTACTGTATTTAGGCTGTTACAATAGGAACGATGTTCCAGAGTGTTTCCCAGACATGATGAGTCAAAAGTGTTTTACAGGGGAAAGAAACAAAAGGGGCTATGTGCTACCTCCAAATTTGATGGGCTTTGGTGTGGCAGGCATTGTAAGCCTGGCAAACTTACATCCTTATCTAGGAATAATTGACAAAGAGAAGTCATTTAAAGGAAGAGGGTCAGTGTAAGGTCAGAGAAAACTTTAGAGTTTGTCACAAAAGTAAAGTTACACCATTCCATTTAGGGGTTTTGTGAATTGCCAAAAAAAAAAAAAATGTGTATTAAAGTTCAAAAGCCACCTCAAATTTGTATAAAACAAAATTTCACTTCATATCACGGAGACAAAGAGCCTCTTCCAGGAAATACTGCTATTCCAAATATCCACTGCCTTTGGTCACCCGTCATTTTCCTTTCCTTCCCTAAGTGGGCCAGAACCCACTTAGGCTGGGTTTCTAAAAACTGCAAAGCTAGAGATTATTAGTCAAATGAGCATTCTATATTCCTAAATTCCTATGCACTGTCTTAGTGTGATAAGAATGGCTGGACCAGAAACCAAAGGTAGTCTCCTTAGCATCTCTCTCTGAAAGCCTAAAGCCAGTGTAAATTCCCTCCTTACCCACTTTCTCCAACCTTGTCCCGATTCCTCTTATTTCTCCCAACCCAAAACTGTCCAGAAGTATATGGCATCCTCAGCCTAGCAATATCCAGAGGGAAAAAAAAAAAAAAGGACCCAGTCTTCCTCCCCAACATCAAAATTTCACCCAAGTAGTGCTAACTTCACATAGCCTAAATTTATGGATTCTTCTGGTCTTTAGGACAAGCTCCTGTAAGATACTTGTCACAGAGTAGGAATGCAATACAATTTTGTTGGATGAATAGAAACTCAGTATTATTCTTTTCATGCTATCTCGTGGAAACCAGCTTGAGCACAATAGGCACCCAGTGATGAGACTCAGTCACATCCTGAAATGTTTGCAGGTCAGCCCCTCATGCCTCCCATTAGCTACAAACAGCATAAAGATCTTTGTTCAATGCCGTGTATTTGGTGCCTAGTTAATGTCTGTCTTAAAGTAGTGCTTGGTAAATTCCTTGTTCAATAAGAAACCTGACAGCTAGGCCTACCTAAAGTTCGTGTTTGTTAGGACTGGGCAGTCCCCATGTACCATGAATGGCAAGGTTGTTCCATGTAATGAACAAACATGGAAGCTAGTGACCTATTACAAGAAAGGTGTGGTTTTAGGGTCCTGCTCATTGTGGGTCAGTCCTCATGTCTCCTCACTGCAGCCAGGATGACAGAGCAACACATCAATTCTGCTCACAAATCCTCACCCAGAACTGGTCCTATGGACACATTCAGCTACAAGAAGCCAGGAAGTTTAGTTGTAGCTAAGACTGACTGGACTAGCTAGATCTCTATCACCTCATGCTTCACTTGCATGTCCTCTTTCCCATATATCTTTTTCTTTCTTTCATTAATGATTCCTTTGCACCCAATTGCTTAAAGTAACTCACTCATTAGCTAAAACTATATCAGGCACCTGGTATTCTTCCTCATTGAAACACTAACACTTTTCTTCTTTGTAAGCATTCTTCATTCCAGAAGAGAAGGTCATGGTACGATAAACCTGGAGAACGCAGAGCCCATCTCTAGACCTCATGATGCTGGCCTTGACAGCTTTGAAATGTTCCAGGAGAAAGGAAGAATGCAGACCCCGCACCTGCCCTGACCCTTATCAGGAATCCTATTTAGAGCTAACCCTATAAGTTTTATTCACTGAACCCTGTCAAGGAGGACACAATTTTGAGGGCACTAGCCTGCTATGGCCTCCTTTGCCCGGCAAAGAAATAAAGCTGCTCTTTTCTTCTTACCCAACACTCTGTCTCCATGATTTTGATTAGGTGTCAATGTACAGAGGCCGAAATTTTGGCAGCAATACCACGTGCTGGACATATTTGGTGACCATCATTCATGATGATCATACCCTTTACCAGGAGCATGAAATCAGGCACAATTCGCTTGATGTAGGAACAAAGTCTAAGTACAGGATGGATGAATCTGACCACAGCATGTTTTCTGACTCTCATATTGATATCTCACATCTATCCCTGTTGGGCTCACATCTAGACCTACGCCTATGATGATAACATCAGGGAATGGAAATAAAATTTAATGATCCTTTTATGAAAAGCAAAACATATATCTGCCCTTGCTGGTAGCATCCTTCCCCACTGAAGAAGTATGCAGTTATGGTTTGGTGACTCAGTCATTCCCAGTGGCAAGGAATGCCTCTGTCAAATTAATCCCTCTAACCAAATCCAGCAAGTCTGCAGGACCAACCCAGTTCAGGGCCAGTTTCTTTTCCTTTCAGAGCACACATCCACAGAGTAATGCCTAGTAAGACATTTCCAGCTGGAGATTTTATTCCAAACATGCCATACCGGTGAATACTTGTGAACTGGTAATTGCAGTGTGACTTTGCACCATTAGAAAGTTGGAACATATCAACCATCAGTTTTCGTTCAGCCAGTATTTATGCATCTCTGTGAGAGAATCATATGTCATTGGAATTTGTAGCAATTTGATTAAATTTAGTGAGAAAAAAATGGTCCTGTTTGCTATCCACTGAGGCTGTGATTATAGGGACTATATATAAAAGCCAGAAAAAAATTTTCAAACAAAGAGGTCAGAAATGATGTCCTCTAGAAGCTATTCACATGCTGCTTTGTTCCTCAGAGGAGGGAAAAGTGATATCTGGAGACATCTGGAAAGATTTTCTGCAGAAGTCAATTTAAGAGATTTTTGGAGGGTGGGAAGGAAGGTCAGGCCCTCTGTTGGAATCATCAAAATAAGATGTCATTCTGTGAAATAATGCCATTTGCAGCAACATGGATGGACCTAGAGATTATCATACTAAGTGAAATAAATTAGGTAAAGACAAATATCATATGATATCACTTATATGTGGAATCTAAAATATTACACAAATGAATTTATCTATGAAACAGAAACAGACTCACAGACATAGAGAACAGACTTGTGGTTGCCAAGGAGGAGGGGCCTGGGGGAGGGATGGACTGAGAGTATGGGATTAGCAGATACAAACTATTACATATAGAATGGATAAACAACAAGGTCATACTCTATAGAACAGGGAACTATATTCAATATCCTGTGATAAACCATAATGGAAAAGAATATGAAAAAGAATATATGAATATATATATATGATAGAATTATTTTGCTATACAGTAGAAATTAACACAACATTGTAAATCAACTATACTTCAATAAAATTCTTTTAATTAAAAAATAAAAAAGATGTCATTCTGTTCAGGATATTGGTGGGGTGGGTTTCTACCTACCAAGTTTGAAGAAATGGGTAATCTACGTGGAGTCCATGGCAACTCCATCAACCCAATATTACACTAATCAGAAGTCCGGTGCCTCCCCCCAAACTACTTTACCCCACTTGTTTGCTTCTAGTTTAACTTGTCTAATTTACGCTTACAACCAACTTCACACACAAGTCTTTATTTGGCATCTCCTTTGTATGATACTCTGCTTTGGTTATGATAGAGATACATTAGCTATGGTTCTCATGCTAAGTCATTTAGTTTTTTTTTGATCCTCTTCATATTTATTCAGTTACTTGATTTCCATGTCTCCCCTGTGAGTTTCATATTAGTGGAAATATATTTTTTATCATCTGACAAATGAGGATCTAGCAATGTCCCTGAACAATGGCTACAGGTAGACCAGGAATAGGATAGCTAGATTGCTTCTTAACTGCTTGTAACCTTAGGCAAGTTATTTTACTTCTCTCAGGCTCAGTTTGTTTCATCTCTAAAAACCATGTATATCATAAGCTTGTAGGGAACATTTACTGAAATAATGTACGTCAAGCACTTAGCACAGTTCCTGGCACATATAAACCTTTAATAAATGGGAGATCAACAGCACTGCCCTGACCCACGTAAAATATTTCTGAGGAATAGACTTTACTTTGCAGTTCATTGCATCTGAGAGTCCTTGCCATCCTCTGATCTTTTAATCACGTTGGTGTAAGTAGCTGATGTAAAGGAAGATGAACTATCTTAAACATAAGCTCTTTGTAACCTGATTACTTGTCCTCCAGGTTGGTCTGAGGATGGGATTGGAGACATCACCATTCAGCAGAAGCTGGATTCTCCTACAATGGGTTCCACACACATATAGATTTTGACAGGCCTTATTATAGGTGTGCTGACTAATAGACTGATAGTCTGTTAGCAGGAGGAATTATGGTCGGTATCAGGGTTAATAGAGAATCAAGGATGTTCTCGGCCTGGGTTCCCTTTTGTCACTTTGTCACACTAAAGCATAGAACAGTCTACAATAACTTCAAATACAATGAAGATCCAAACACCAAATTATTTGAACTGTCATCAAAACAAAAGCCTGAAGTCCATTTTGTTTCCTTACATTTCCAACCCACAAAAGCATGTGCTGATCAATCCTTTCCAAAGTCACCATCATTATCAAACAACCATCACATGCCTACTATTGTTTAGCAAATGAAATAGAACTCTAACAAATGCTGAGTCCCTGTGGTGTGTGCAAACCCCAGGGTAAGGTATTTTCACATGCTTTATATCAACTGATCTTCAAGACTCCCTTTCAAGGTGACTTTCATTGGTTCCATTTTAGAGATGAAAAAATTAAGCCTTTGAAAAGGGAGAGATTACTCTTGTAATCATATACAAGTGTACAAAGACGCGACTCTGGCCATGGAAGAAATTCTTGCCTGGAGACTTTAAGAAATATTACAGGAGTCTTTAAAAAAGATCAGCTCATAGGAAGAATAGATCAATGTCAAGAAAGCCAGCTCTCAAGGTTTGCTGTCAACCATCACAGAAAAATTGGTACTGTCCTACCCATCCTTACTACCTCAACATACACCCCAACAAACTATTCTTGGAACAAGCTTGCTTGGACCAGGAGGGAAGGACAGACAATCTCTATCATTTTTAGGCACTGATGCTCTGCTCTCTCAGAGCCTCCTTTCCATCTCCCTCTCTCCTTTGTTTTCCTTGTTCACTAAGTGGTATTTACTTGCTAGACTGCAATTCTAACAGTCTTTTCAAACCTCCTGCTGAAAAGTGTAAAATCCATCCCTCTCACCCCATTACTTACAAAATGAAGTGCAAACTACCTGCCTAGTCTTCAACCTCAACTGCTTCCCATCATTCCTTGACCCCACTGTTCACTATGGCAACACAAATGACACTCATCCCATGCCTTTTCTGGAATCTAGACTATTCATGCTGTCTCTCTGCTTGGGAGATGCTTTGTCATATAGCCATGGCCTCTGCAAGCCCCTTACCAAACACTTGGATCTGACATCACCTGCCCCAGCAAGTTCTATGAAACAAGCTTGCAGTGTTAAATGCTCTTCTTTTGTGCCTGTAAAGTACTCTAGGATTATCTTCATCCCAGAAATGCTGACATCAATTTACAGTGGTCTGTTGATGTGTCTCTTTCCCTTTCTATATTCTGAATTCCTTGAGAAGAGAAATTATACTTATTTATTACGGTACCGAATACTACTAGCTATGTTTTAGCTCATAGTTTGTGAAATGATTTAGAGTTTTACATAGATGGATAGGATTTATTTTAATTGTTATGTTTTCCTTACATATATTTGGAAAAATATCTTTCACCCATGTACTATTATATTGTTTATTTTATTATTTAGTAGTGATGGGAAATTTCCCTCTTAATAAATGCATTAAATTAATTTTGAAAAAAATGAAAAAAGGAGGGAAACGTGTTAAGTAAAAATTTGTGCCAATGTCAAAAATTGTGAAAATGGGGCTTCCCTGGTGGCGCCGTGGTTGAGAGTCCGCCTGCCGATGCAGGGGACACGGGTTCATGCCCCAGTCCGGGAGGATCCCACATGCTGTGGAGCGGCTGGGCCCGTGAACCATGGCCACTGAGCCTGCGCGTCCGGAGCCTGTGCTCCACAATGGGAGAGGCCACAGCAGTGAGAGGCCCGTGTACCGCAAGAAAAAAAAAATTGTGAGAATGGTACAGTAATGACCAAAATGTGGGAGGCCCTGGCTTACCTTGGCTTTCTAAGGCAGAACGCTTGGTAAAGTCAACGAGAGCTGCATTTTAGAGCAAAGAGCACTTTGGAAGTCTATAACATCCCGTGTTAAGAGATCGGCTTTGCTCTGAAACAGCCTGCTTCAAGGAGAGAGGTAGGGCAGGTATATGGAGGGTTACAAACAAAGAAATTTTAAACTGGATTTGAGCCCTGGTCCTTCTGCTGGAAGAGAAGATTACAGGGCTGACATGGGGCGTGGTCACCTGGTTAAGTGAGTAATGAATTTGTGCATCACTGAGCTTGTACCCATTTTACATGCTCTGTGGCTTAGATTCCAGATGAGCTGCATGGGCTACAATGCAACTGTTCCCCTCCTCTCAACTCGGACAAGGATATCATATCCAGGGACTTGTAAACTCTCAGAACAAAATTTGGCTAATATTCTCCAGTTTCTCCTGAAGAAAATCTAAGGTATGGCAGTCAGTCAAAGACACAAAAGCCTTTGAGAGAAAAACTGAAGTCCAACCTATGTTATAGCCTTTGCCTTATGGGCGCTGAAGCCTATATCTATTATGACCATCAAACCAGAGGTCAGGGAACAACCCCTGGCATTTAATGCCATGGGGGCAGGTTCAAATATAACCAATAGCAACCTCCCCCTGTAGAAACCCAGGAGAGGGTACACAACAGACCACTAAAGAGGAAATCGTGGGACAGGAAGTTATGGGCACACAGGACCACGAGTGTGCAGGACAGGACAATTTGCTCTTGCAAAAGGGCCAGAAGTGGTTCGCAAACCCCAGAATTCTACTGTCAGCACTTTGAGAACTTCAGGTGCTGTTGACTTTTATTTACAGCTGTGAAAAGCATTCCAAAAATTACCCCTTGCTTCTAGGGAATTCTTTCCAGCCCCTTCAAACCCACATTCTGGAGGCTTCCTCACCAGCCCACGAAATCCAGATGGGATCTATACATGAAGCATTCACCACCAGGCTTCCTTGCTCTGGTGTAAGAGCTACATCTACTCTTCAGAATTATTAATGTCACAGAAATTGATATGATTCAATCACCTGTGTCATAATTATCCTATGTTTTCTTTATGGCCAATTCTAAAGAACTCCCAAGCTTTTTAATACATTTCATTCTTCAAGCCTGATATAAAAGTGGCAATTAAGGGAAGACCCCATCCCATAATCAGTCCTAGGTTCATTGCTTCAAATAGTCCCCAGACAGATACCTGAGGGGCAGTCCTGCCCTGATACCAGATGTCACCTTTTTGTCCTCCTCCCACCAACAAACTCCCTGCTGAGTGTTTTCAATGGTTCAGCAGCCTTCTCTCCACTACATATCTCTCTGTAATTCAACCAAAAAGCCCCAGATGACCTTGATCCAACCACACCCTGGAGAAAAGGAACATCCTGGTTCATTGGACTCTGCTCTTGTCTTTAGGATAAAATTCCTTAGTAAAGGATTCATGCTACAATTCCTACTACCTTTTCAGTGTCATTTGGTACTGTCATTGGACTATAAACTTATTCCCAAATTTTTTAGGTAAAATTCTCTGAAACATCTGACCGTCCTTATCTTGCTTCTCTCATGTAGAATTTCCTATTTCCCCTCCACCTCCTTCCACATTCACCTGGATAAAATACATGTGTTCTTGGAGGTTCTGTTCTAAACTTAACCTCTGAGAAGGCCACTGCAATTACCCAGTTGGCCATAAAATTGACAATTTATGATAGTACATTGTCATTATCTGTGGATGTCTCTTTCTTTTCCATTAACGAGTGAACAGTTTGAAGGAAGCAGTGATGTAATCTCGACAGGTAGGGATGTGCAGTACCTGACAGGTGGTAGATTCTCAGTAAATGATGGATCAATGGAACGACATGTCCTAAGCATTCATAACTGGTGGTGGTGACCCAGATATTTCTTCTAGACGTGGTTCGAATGTGCTTAAGCTGCCATCCTAGATTTGTGAAAATTGTACCTGGGTGTCAAATAAGCTGTAGGGGGTCAGTTATTTATTATAGAATATCTTTCTCAATCACTCATTCTTATTTTCTCCCAGCTAAAATTCATGCTCTGATTTTCTGACTCTAGGATAAATATACTAATATATTCCTAAGCACATTGAAAATAAACCTTAATGAAAGGCAAACATCCAGAAACATCCCTTGATTGACCCCTGGCTGGCAGACCAGCCCAGAGGAACAAATTGACCAGGCACAGAAGCCATAGGGTCATTACATTGTTTCCCTTCCGTGACAGTTATGCAAATAAAATTTCAATTTGCCTTTTCCTCCTTAAAATGTGTATAACTGAATCACTTTGCTGTATACCTGAAACTAACGTAACATCGTAAACCAACTAGACTTCAATAAAAAAATGTGGTTCTTTTTCTTCCTTTGTAATTGGAGGTAGGTTATACAAGTCCTTCCTATTCTTCCCAGAGGGGCTGAAGTCATCTTTCCTTCTTACTTTTGCAAGTGATTCTATTCTAGCCAATATTTGCACATAATCCATGGGGCCCTTCTTTTTTATATGATTTTTCAGTCTGACAGAAGAGATTCTAATTACGCCTCTGTGAGGCTTCTGTGTTGGCTGTGCTGTCAGCTGCCCAGGTTACCAGCTTTAGTGGAGCCCCCAGCTTTGGTGCCCAGGGCTGCTTGCCAATGGCAAGGTTCTTCCCCGCGCCATAGGATACTGCCGTCCACAGCGGCCTGACAGTTCAAGCAGGTCCGTTTCTTGGTATGCTATTTTTTTTCTGTCAGTTTCAAACAGCTTTAAAATATCAAATTTGCCAGGCATGCAATGCAGTTCAAATGAATCACTGATCAGAGGGAGACACTTTAATGAGTTTAACACTAAAATGCCCAAAGTGATCTTTGAAGTTACAGCCTAGACCAGCCTAATGCTTTAATTCTGTCTAGGCAAATCAATACCTCTGCATGAAATTTCTAAAAGTCATCAGGACATAAAATGTATATTTATGCTAACTTGTTCACTCTGTCAGTAACTATCACGCTTGGCTATGATTGAGTGCCTATAATAAATAACCAGATGCCTTCAGTTCTGACAGTATCACAAAATGGCAGATATCATTTTTAAAAAATTCTATATTTTTTTAATGCACTGGTGTAACATTAGCCCTGGGAACAGAATCTGGAATGCATGTTACACCCTAAACAAATATTAGTTGAATTAATTATTCAGTTTAACAGGTAAGAAAACCAAAGTTTACTCTCTCATTGCTAATCTCATTTCCATCAGGAATGCTGCAGCGTGTCTAGCAGATCTCAACAGCTGCCAATACACACACGCAAACAATCAAGCACATACACGCATATATGATCATATTACAATCTGACCAGCAAAAACAGTCAGATTTGTGTTCCCCAAACTTGCTATAAAATCAAAATTCTTCATCCTCTATTTTTTTCTTAATTTTGTGAAATTTAAAAGCTACAGACAAGCACCTAGATAAACACCATTTATGTCTCACTCTCACAAAATGTGGGCAACCCACTCTGTTTTATACAATTAATTTTTCTGAACTAAAATGCACACATTTATGTTGACCCCTGCTGAATTAAAAGTGTTTACTTGTTCCCATATTTCTAGCCTGGCATGATATTTTGAATATTCCATCCAACAGATAAACCATTTATCTGCCTCTGTAATACACGTGAATTTGATCAGCATGCATGACTTGCCTTCACTCCAGTTGTGTTTTAGATTACAGAACGACACAGAGCCCTGTGGCATACCACCAGATCACTCTTTCCCATTAGAAAGTGAAATGCTCCTTGGGTGTAGCTGGTTTAATATCTTTAACTCCATGTATTTGCATTATATCAACCAACCAGTGTTTCTCCATCACGTCCCCAAGACTACTTAAAGTTATCATTGGAAAACTGAGACAATTGTTAAACTTTAAGCAGAATTTTGTGCAACACCTTCTTGTGTATTCCTTCATTTTCATGCTACCTCCCACCAAATTATAGGCCTGGGTTGATGTTATATATTCTGTGTACAGAAGCAGTGTGTCTTCAGAAAATTTTCTTTTTATCTGGACAAGCCTCAGTTTCATTATCCGTTAAAGGAGTGTAGTGATACTTGTCAATATAAAGGGAAATCACCGGTGTTAAGAGCCTAGAAAAGAGCCCAGATCACATTAGCACTCAATCCATATCAATCTCATTTTCTCGCCCTTTCCTTTGCTCCCATCAACTCCGTGTTTCTATAAACTGCAAATACATACCACTTTTGTCTGCAGGACCATCCGTTGATCCAGTCATTGTAATGATGGGTATTCAGAGTTAAACCAAACTAAAAGAGACATTGCTTTTGCCAAACCAACTCATTCTATGTTTCCTAATTGTTTTGTTTTATAAATTTACATAGAATAAAATGAACTCTTCATGGTAGACAGCTCTATAGGTATAGGTATTTTTTATTATAAATTTATTTATTTATTTTTGCTGCGTTGGGTCTTCGTTGCTGCACGCGGGCTTTCTCTAGTTGCGGTGAGCGGGGGCTACTCTTGGTTGTGGTGCGCGGGCTTCTCATTGTGATGGCTTCTCTAGTTGCGGAGCACGGGCTCTAGGAGCGCAGGCTTCAGTAATTGTGGCACATGGGCTCAGTAGTTGTGGCTTGGGGGCTCTAGAGCGCAGGCTCAGTAGTTGTGGCACACAGGGCTTAGTTGCTCCGCAGCATGTGGGATCTTCCCAGACCGGGGCTCGAACCCATGTCCCCTGCATTGGCAGGTGGATTCTTAACCACTGCGCCACCAGGGAAGCCCCAGCTCTACAGGTTTTGATAAATGCATAGAATCACGTACCCACCACCCCATGCAAGATACAGATGCGTTCCTCACCCCAAATACTTTCCTCATGCTGCCCCTGTGGTCAGATGCTCCCCAGCCTTAAATTCTGACAACCACTGGTCTGTCTTCTGTTCCCATAATTTCATCTTTTCCAGAATGTCACACAAAAGTTGTATGGACATCAGTTTTCATTTATCTTTGGTAAATACTTAGTGGGGGGGGGGCTGCTGGGTCTTATGGTCACTGTATGTTTGACTTTACATAAAACCACCAAATTGTTTACCAAAGTGGTGCCCTCATTTTGCAGTCTCCCCAGCAATGTAGGAGGACCCCAGTTGCCTTTCATCCTCATCAACACTGTGTAATATCAGGTCGATGTTATGTGTGTAAGTGTAAAGTCTAGTGCAATCTCATTGTGGTTTTAATTTGCATTTGATGAATAACGTTGAACATCTTTTCATGTGTTCGTCAGGCATATATCTTCTTTGGCAGAGTGTCTGTTGAAATTTTTGCCTGTTTTCTAACTAAATTTATTTCTATTGCTGAGTTTTTAGAAGTTCTTTATATATTCTGCATATAAGTGCATTGTCAATTATGATTTGCAAATATTTTTTCAAGTCTGTAGCTTGTCTTTTTAATTCTCTGAATACAAAGGTTTAGGTAGCAAAAGATTTAAAGTTTGGAAATGTCCTATTTACTATTTTTTAAAAGTTCGATGGATTATCTTTCAGAGTTTTATAGAGGAATTCCCTGCTTAATCCAAATCACAGATATTTTATCATTTCTTTTTCCAGAAGTTCCATAGTTTAACAATTTATCTGTATGATCTATTTTGAGTTATTTTATATAAGACGTGAGGAATAGGCTGAAGTTCTTTTTTTTCCCAAATAGATGTCTAATTTCTCCACTACTATTGTTGAAAAGACTCTTCTTTTTCCTTTGAATTGTTTTTGCACCTTTGCCAAAAATATAGACTATATTAATGTGGACATATATTTCTGAACTCTATTCTGTTCCATTGATCTTCATGTCCATTCTTTCACTAATTCCGTGCCATCTTGATTATTACATCTTTATAATAAGATTCTAAACGAGGTAGTATGAGTCCTGCAAATTTGTAACTTTTCCATGTAAATTGTACCTTGCCTCATAAATTTTAAAATCAGATTTTTTTATAGCTACAAAAAAGCCTGACAGGATTTTGACTAGGATTGCATTGAAGCTACAGATTTCCCCAGCTATACTGACCCATGACATTTTTTAAGGAGCTGTACCGTCCCTGATCCTGGTCATTCATGCATGATCAAATCCCTTTTTTTCTGTTTCCACAGCCACCAGCAATAAGCCCCCTCCCTCCACCCCATCCCCTCTCTGTCTTCCACTTGCATTTTCCAGTATTAATTATAATTAGAATAGAGTGAGCAAAGGATTCACCTGGCCCCATACATAGTTCAGGACAGAAAGACCATAAAGAACACAAAAGTAAAGTGACGTGAAACTTAGTAACCTCTCTGGCTAGCTCATTACCGATCCAGCCAAAATACTCTCTAATATGGCAGCTTAAGTCTACATAAAACCTAACTGACCCAAGCACATGTTCAATAGTGATTTCCTCAAGTTACAAAATCCAGCAAGTAGCCCTGCTTAAGACTCAGCTTAATGCATTCAGTGATGGATGCTACTGTCTGAGGTATCAGACCACCACTCCAGACGGCTGTAGCTTTGACAGGTAGATTTGCCAGTGCTTGGAAGTAGCCCCAGCTCTTTTCTTTGGGACCACAGTTACTTGATGACCATCTATGCTGAGATAAAACATATAAATGCAGTAGGAATATGTCCTGGCCCAGCATTAAAGTGGAACAAACCCTTTAGAGGGGAACGATGCAAAAAACTACCTGAAGTCTGATAAATCATAAGATGCAAACCAAGACAATTATAACAGAAGAAGAATGTCTGTTAGGCCCCTTAGGTCCCTTTGGTAACAGAGCCCTGGTGAAGTGCAGAGAGGTCTGTTTTCTTCTCACTCCTCCTTACTCACCCTAGAAAGAAGCCTCTTCACATTTTTTTAAACTTTTTATTTTATATTGAAGTATAGTTGATTAACAATGTTGTGTTAGTTTCAGGTGTACAGCAAAGTGATTCAGATCTACATATACATGTATCTATTCTTTTTCAAATTCTTTTCCTATTTAGCTTGCTACATAATACTGAGCAGAATTCCCTGTGTGGTACAGGAGGTCCTTGTAGCAGTGATTGTCTTTAATGTTGCACGAAACAAGGAAGAGATGATGAAAAATGGAGGGATTTACCCCTGAGAGCTGCAGTATGAGCTGTGAGGTGAAGGGAGGCCCAGGGGAAGGCTAGGCAGGCACATGAGGTTGCCAAGAGACCTCAGTGAACCGAACAACCAGGTGATTTGCCAACATCTGTCCTGTGTCTTCAAATCAAACTTGCAGATCCAGAATTAAACACAGAAAACAACAACAACAACAACATAGATTTTATGAGTAGACCCAGATAAATGAAACTGTTTTTAATAGACTACACATGTTCTATTTATAATGGTGGAGAAGTTGCTCTTCCAACCAAGATATTTTGTGTGTATGTCCTTTCTGCAGGGCATTCTCTTTCTGTAGCAATTTTCTCATCAGCATTTTAGTCATGAGACATTTGCTCGTTGAGCCTGAAATCTAAGCAGAAAAAGGTAGTCTGGAAAGATATGTGAACACGGCTGTGATTTTTTTTTTTAATAGATCTTTATTGGAGTATAATTGCTTCACAATACTGTGTTAATTTCTGTTGCACAACAAAGTGAATCAGCCACATGCATACACATGTCCCCATATCCCCTCTCTCTTGAGCCTCCCTCCTATCCTCCCTCTCCCACCCCTCTAGGTCACTGCAAAGCACCAAGCTGATCTCCCTGTGCTATGCTGTTGCTTCCCACCAGTCAACTATCATCCTGATACCAAAACCAGAAAAAGATATCACCAAAAAGAAAATTATAGACCAATAACACTGATGAAAATAGATGCAAAAATCCTGAACAAAATACTAGCAAATAGAATCCAACAGCACATTAAAAGGATCATACACTGTGATCAAGTGGGATTTATCCCAGGGATGCAAGGATTCTTCAATATATGCAAATCAATCAATGTGATGCACCACATTAACAAAGTAAGGAATAAAGACCATACAATCATCTCAATAGATTCAGAAAAAGGCTGTGATTATTGACTTAGTAAATCATCTTGTTTTCATTGTTTCTCTGTCCTGCCTGGTGCTGGACACACAGGATCAAAGATTGCTTATTAAAGTTTTTTATTGAATTTACATTGCATTTTTATTGAAGTATAGTTGATTTACAATGTTGTATTAATTTCTGCTGTACAGCACAGTGATTCAGCTGTATATATATATTATTTTTCATATTCTTTTCCATTATGGTTTATCATAGGAAATTGAATAGAGTTCCCTGTGCTATACTGTGGGACCTTGTTGTTTAATCCATTCTCTATATAATAGTTTGCATCCGCTAATCCCAAACTCCATCCCTCCGTCACCTCCCCTCCCCACTGGCAACCACATGTCCGTTCTCTATACATTTACATTTTATTGATAACCCTTCCTCTTTCTGGTGATTTATATTTGCCTTTAGATTACATTAAAAACATAGGATTATCTAACTTTCAGGCACTTCCTTACAGGCCTTAGGCAGTAGCATCTCCTGGCTATATTGTCCAGAGTTACCAGCCTTATGATTATTTCCCAAATAATCATTCATTTGTGGCTCCAGGATATCTTGGTTGCCCAAGAGAATCCAACTTAATACTTCAGGCAATGGTCAAGAACATGCACATTATGATATATTAAGTCATTTGTTTATTCATTTAATCCATATTTAATGAGTATTATGTATCAGAAACTGGGTGATGTAAGAATGAATAAATAGTGGGCCTAACTTAAAGATGATCGCCTATCATCTCTCAAATCTCAAGGATCTGAATTCCTCTTGACTATAGCTTCCTCTAAATATGACTAGCTTAATCACTGTTCTTGTATTCATTCACAGCAGGAGTTTAGAAGCTAAATTCCTAACATCACCTTTGGTACACTTTCCTTCAACTCAATATATTCATCATAGATAGGAATCAAATTTCTGAGGATTTGGTCTTTAGATGTTAGACATTCTCTTTGAGGATAGATTACACTTTTTCTATTTGTTTCTTCTGTATAGGTCACCTTGTAGCTAATCATGCAACCTCAAATGGTATTCTGTAGCTAGGAAGTCTACTAAATTACTTTGGAGAAATAGCTTGCCAAGGGAGAGTATTTGGAAACAAGGCTAAAAGGGTAAGTTGGGGCCTGGTCTTAGAGAAGACTCAATGACAAGCTACTGATCCCAAATTTATTGAATAGACAATACAGAACTAATCAAAATTGTTTTTTTTTTTTTTTTTTTTAGAAAACAGATAATCAAAATGAAGTGTATAGCAAGATTAATCTGATGAAAGTATGTAATTTTGATTTTTGTATAGGAGAGACTATAATTCAGGGAAATTGAAAGTTAAAAGACTATTCCAAAAGTAAAGGGATGGTAATTATATTAGGATAATCTCCATCATCATGGAAATTTAAAAAATTAATGTAAAAGTATCAGGACAAAAAGTATTTCCTGACTGAACAAATGATCAGTTAATTCAGTCAATGCATTAACCATCCCTCCTTCATTTCATTTCCTGAACGTGTTAAAGTTCACTCTTTGTGGAAGTCTAAGAACCTAGGAGTTCAGGCTGATTCTCTTTTTAAAAAAAATTGTTTTTAATTTATTTTAATTTTTTTTATTGAAGTATAGTTGATTTGTAATGTTGTGTTAGTTTCAGGTATACAGCAAAGTGATTCAGTTATACATGTACATGTGTTCATTCTTTTTCAGATTCTTTTCCCTTATGGTTTGTTACAGAATATTGAGTAGAGTTTCCTGTGCTATACAGTAGGTCCTTGTTGGTTATCTATTTTATATATAGTAGTGTGTATATCTGATCCTCAATAGTGAGTGACTGAGACAATGAGATCTCAGTGGATGCGATTTTGTCCTCTTTGTCCTCACTAGCAAAATGATGATACTGAGGCACAGGAAACAAACGAGTAATCTTCTGTGTACGATGGCACTATAGAACTCAGATAATTAAACTTGAAATGCAAAGTTTATTTCTACCTCAGCAGGCTGCCAGGATAAATATACAAGAACCAAAGAGAGTGAAGGAAATAACCTTTTAGATATTTTTTCACAAATAGACACACTCTAAATTTTTGATTGTGAGAAGATGAAAATTAAGAATACAGTGCAAAGTGTAAATGATTAAAACAGTTAACATCCAGCTCTGGAATTAGCCCATTCTGACTAATCATATAAAGTCCATTTGCAATGAAGTCTAGGTAATGCCTAACTTCTCGCACCATAGTTAATGTGAGTGTTTGAAATCGCAATTAACTAATTTAATTTCTAACACTGCTATTACATTTTCTTTTTACGTGGTCTGAGTTTAAATTATTAATACACTTGCAATTTGTTGCTTACACTTTTCTTTTTATGAACAAATGTGCTCTGGTTTTGGAAAGGGCTAATGAACTTAGTGCATTAGATGTTTTATGAGTTTATTTCATAATATTTTGAACTCTTGATATCCCATGTCCTGTTTTGCTAGGCACATGTTCTCTTTCTCTTTAGATTTACAAGGACAATGAAAGTACATATTGAATCTTAATCGCCAATGTATAAAGGATCATTGGTTGTCCAGGAAGCCTTTTATTTCTTTTCTATCCTTGAAATTACTTTTTCTCCCCAATACTATTTTCTAAAATGCTAATGTAACCATGTGTGACATGATGGGATCTTAACACCTCAAGAACAGTGGCTCAGCTCACTTTTCAGGGGCTCAGGGAAAACGTAGAAGACAGTGTTTGGTGCCTTTTCAGAGGACAGTGAGAGGAAGTTTATAAGGCTGAGGCTGGGAGGAGAAGGAGTTAACAGGCCAGGGGCCAAGATCTATTTGATCCCCAGTGAGAAATGAAAAGAAAATAGACAAAACTAAAACCAGAACCCAGAAGAACCTCTCCCATTTGATGTCAGAATTTGGTGCAGAAAAGAAAGCCCTACGCCTAGAGTCCAGTAGAAAATTCTTTAAAATTGACAGAAGCTCTCTCCACCTGGCACTACACATCTATTTAAAAATTAAAGCAGTCCTTAAAATTGATATTTCCAAATAACTTTAGAGTTAGCAAAATGCAGACAAAATTATTTTTTTCTATTTTTTCTCAGTTTTGTTAAGACACAGACACACAAGCACACACATAGCTTGTGTTCTGTATTTTTCTAACTTTTCAATTCCCATAACTGAACACTTCTGTGCTCAATATACCAATCACACATGTTGATTACTAAATACTTGAAGTCTTTAATTAGACATATATGCAAGCACACACACACACGTATAGACACACACACACAGACGCTAAGAAAGAAGTGGTTCTTTTGCTTGATTTTTAGGAATTGTCAGAAGGATCCCTTTCTAGATGGTAATGAAAGTTGAAACAGAAGCAGAAGTGGTTTATTTCAACTAATCTGTGAAACGTAAATTTTAAACTCCTTTACAGTGGACCTCCAGAGAAGCAAGGTGGTTGGTATAACTAATAAGTTATCAGTGGGAATTATGAAAAAATGGCCTGTAGCAGTCAAAATTATGAGGCAGCCTCTAATCCACCCCTCAGAAACCTTGTAAGTAAGTGTCATGTTTGACAAAGTAGTTTCATGTTGAGAAACACCATCTGCGAGGAGTATCAGAGACTAGGAGGAGATGTCATGCTTGATAAAGCTGGTAATGCTGACACCCATGAGAAGAGCAGGCTAATATTTCAAAAGCTCAGGGAAAAGAGAGTCGAGAGAAAAAAATGAGCTTGAAGAAAACACCTGAGACCATTGCTAATGAAAACAGGCACATGAGAAGCATAGGAGACCAAGCATAGTATAAAAATATTTCCTATCCAAGTAAGCTATTTGTATCTCTGTTATGAGACCATACCTCCTAATATTTAATATTTCCTCTCTGCTTCCAGCTAACACCTTGATTTGCCCTTTGACACTCATTAAATGTTGTTTCCATTGACATACTAATATACAACAGCCTTGGAGATTAGAAAAATAGGAAACTAACAAGCTTCATTCCTCTGTTCTGGTCACACTGTTACCATTCAGTTCAATACACAGGTTTTGAGGGTGTTTTCTGTTTTCTCTGGCAGGCTCTGTGCTGGGCAACTCAGACACTGCCTGTCCTTAGAAAGCTTGCCATCTAGCACGGTTACACATGGGAAATGATCTCTCATGACAACCCAGTGCTGTCAATTCACACAATAAGCATATGCAATCAGCAGTGTCTGTGCAGGGGAGCATGGAGGTTGGAATGCTACCAGGACTTCATGAAAGCTGTATTTTGAGGGATGAATGGTAGTTCATCAGGTAACAAGAACCTAGACAGGGCTACGACACATTCATCAACTTCCATAAAGGTACTTTCATTTCTACATTTCCCTGAAACCCCAGACAAGTTCCACTAACAACCTTCGTCAATGCATTGTGCCCTTGTAGTCACTTGCAAAACAAATATGTTAATGTTCAGCTCTCTGCACTTAACTACAAATTCCATGTTGGTGGTGGCAACTGTCTTATTCACCATTTTATCTACAGTAATTATGACAAATTCACTTAGTTCAAAATTGGTTCACTGACAAACTGTTCTAGAAGACCTTTGGTTATTTCACCCTGTACAGGTCTCCTGATACTCACTCTATAATTAATGTTCTTTTCTTTACTCAGAAAAAAAAAAGCAAAAAACGGTGAAAAAGACAAACTATGTTTATTAAGAAAGTGGTACTCAGATGTGTCTGTTCCACTCTTTGGAAAATGAATTTCTTCATGAAACTTTATGAAATTCTTCTTCAATACATGAAACATGCAACGCTTGCAGAGTTCCTGCAAAAAGAAAAAATAAACTTGCCTCAATATGCATTTGCTCAGTATTTCCTGAAGCTACAAGGATGAACAGGAACCCCGCCTCTCAATGTATCAATACCACAAATGATTTATTGTAGTTTTGAGTAGAATTTAACAAAGCCAACTATTTCTGCCCAAAGATAGGTTGTAAAATGGGTTGAGCTAACCTTTTCCCTTTGAAGCATTTTCTCCAGTTTGAAAGAAAAATCTTCTGCCTTGTTTCTCTCCACAACTGGGAGTTGAGAACTGTTCAGACTTTTGGGAAGCACAGCAAAAGCCCTCACAAAGCAAAAGGCTAGACCATGTCAGGAGAAGGCTGAATTTAGTGTAAGTGCTTTTTGGTTGCTCCTGAATATAATTTAGTAAAGGTCAAAGGGCAATAGCTATGCACCTAACCTCCTGCTGAAATGTCTCTGTCATAAAATTCCTTTTCATTTCTTATTTTAAAAGAATCCAAACGAAATTTGGCCAGGATTTTGGCCAAAACTTACAACTTTGAGTAAGTACATAAGGATTAGTTAATAAAGAAAATATAATTAAAGTAATCAATACTATTTTCTGGATGTTTTCTATGTACCAGACAATATGCTGGCCTTGAAAGGACAGCATTTATCCTCACCAAGCTGCATTCAGCAATGTGAGAAATTGTAAGTGCCATACTGGGTTGAGAAGAGTGTGCTATGTCAAAAAAATGGGTAGAGTGTTGATAATCTCTACAAAATGTACTGAAATACATGACAAATACAATCGTAAAAACCCAGCATTGGCACATACAGCTGTTTGAAAATAGTTTTCTGGAATTAGGAAGAAAGAAATAAAATCACAGCCTCCCTATGGTGTGATCATGGATGACTTAAATACAACTAAAAGGTGAGCATCTACTGTAGTACAACATAAGGCCAATTTTACCTGTTTGAAGGCAAACATGCCGACACCAATATTAGGCTTCATCTTTTAATAAGTTGTTATTTCTAAGTATCTTGCTGACGATATGTGTCTATTAGAAATAGGATAAAATTCACAATGGACTGGCCTCCATGAGATAGGATTCTCATGCCCTTGTCTTCATTTTTTATTATGACTCTCCTTTTTACTGCCTTGCTTTCTTCACTGCTCCTTTCCCACTTCTGAAGGAAAGCAGAGAGTGGTTAGATGGTTTTGATCTTAAGTATTGTTGCTAGGGCAGTGTTTGATGTTTGACCCAGGAAGTAACCAGAAGTGGGGAGATCTATTTTTGGTTCAGCATGGAATACACAAGGGACTCGTCCAGCTAAAGGGGTTTAAAGTGCCTCCTGCTCATCACATCTCACAGGGTTTATCGACCCACTGAGAGCCCAGCTCACAAAGAGAACAAAGATGTAGGCAGGTGATGGAGGAGAGAAGGAGGCAGAGAGTTGGTACCATTGACCAAAGAGGAGGAAGTTGGCATCACACAGAGCACACGTGAGAAAAACAAGGACATCACACAAAATCAGCTAAGGCTCATGTTCAGGCACTGCACTTGAGGATAACTAAAACCTTTTACTTATAAATTGTAAATGCTAAGAACAAAGAGATGGACATGTAAAATGGCCAGAGCATGTAAGCAATGCATCTTTTAAAGGTATGTTAACCTGTATTTATTCAATATGGGATTGTTGCACATTAAATGTTTTCTCTGGATCCAGTCTGGTGCTTCAGATACTTCTCTCCCTTCTAGTCATCAATGCCTCAATTTAAGTAGTGTCTGTTCTGTGGCTTATTTTTTCAGAAACCTATTAGATTTTAGGGATTATCTTGATGAACTCTATCTGGCTATCACTCTCTTCTCTAAAGATAATTATTATCTAATTATTATATAGCTAGCTTTTGGGGGGACTATCATTTCTTTAAGAAAACCTTCAAAATGTGGAGAAACAAAACATTTTAAATGTCATTCCATCACCTTCAAGGTTCCATCTGTTCTTCAATTCAGATACTTTTAAGATGTTAACTTTCTCAATGCCTTTCTTCAGTTTTATTACAATGTGCCTAATTATGTATTCTTTCTCTGTATGTTTATCCTATTTGGCTTGGTAGCAAATATCTTGGTATCTTTTATCAGCTTTTGAAAATTCTTTGCTGTTATCTCTTAAAATGTTTCTGCCCTCATCTTTTTTTCTTGCTCCTATCTTTTTGAGAATGTGATTATATCCCTTCAAGATTTTTTCACACTCTCCTGGATGTGTTTTCCATTTTCCCTCAGTATTTCAGTTTCAATAATTTCCTGTGAATCTATCTTTTACTTACTACTCCTCTAATCCATTATGTCCAATCTGCTATTATACTCATCTAGTACAGTCTTAAAGAACTGACTTATTCTTTTTTATTCCTTTTTTATTTTTATTGTTTTGGCTGCACTGCACAGCTTGCAGCATCTTAGTTCCCTAACCAGAGATTGAACCTGCACCCTCAGCAGTGAAAACGTGGAGTCCTAACCACTGGACCACCAGGGAATTCCTCTGACATTTAATCCTAGGATTTCCATTTGTTCTCTTTGTATAGATTGCAATTCTCTATTCAAGATATCAATTATTCCCTGTATTTTATATCAGTTGTAGTTCTGTTAAAGTATACATGATAACTCCAGTATCTACATCACTTGTGACTCTGTGTCTACTGTCTGTTTTTCCTTTTGGTCCTGTTATTTAATGTAGCTGTTTTTTGTTTTTTAGTTAATTGTTTAGTGAACCTGGGCATTTGGACTGAAAAATTGCAGGGGTTCCAAAACCTCCGTAGCTTCTGGTAGGTAGTTTGAATAGGGAGTTTATCATATTTATCTAATTAGGGCTTGAGTTAGTAAACAAAGTTTATCAGTCTTCATATAGGCAGAGCGATTTCTTTTTCTTCCTTACTCCTGAGATTTATACCAGGTTCCTGATCTCCAATTTTCCTCTCCCTAGCGCTATGAGACTGCCAAAAGCCCCAGTAATCTCCTCAGCCACCTTAGTCTTTGCTTTCTCCGTAGGTTCTCTATCTCTTGCCTTGGGCTGCTTCTGAAGCAGTGTAAAAGATTGTGCTCATTTCAGTATAGAAATATCTTCTGTTCCATACAAAGATAAAAGCTTGACTCCTCAAGTTCTGGCTCTCATGATAGTTCCTCTATGCCTTTAAATAGGTTTTTTATGATATTTCATCCAGATTTCATAATTGTTTTCAGCAAGTAATTGTTATTCCATAAGTTAATTTGTCTTAGCCAGAACATGTAGTCTGCATGTGTATTTTTATGCCTAGCTATACACTAATTTTACAAAAATAATTCACTGGGGGCTTCCCTGGTGGCGCAGTGGTTGCGAGTCCGCCTGCCGATGCAGGGGACACGGGTTCGTGCCCCGGTCCGGGAAGATCCCATATGCCGCGGAGCTGCTGGGCCCGTGAGCCATGGCCGCTGAGCCTACGCGTCCGGAGCCTGTGCTCCGCAACGGGAGAGGCCACAACAGTGAGAGGCCCGCGTACTGCAAAAAAAAAAAAAAAAAAAAATTCACTGGAAATCATTTTTTGTTTTGTTTCTAATTTTTCAATTGCCCACATTCCTACACTTGTTTCTAATAGTATCTTAGAGAGATTTGGAGGTTCAGTTTGTAGATAGATGTGGGTGGTATCAATGTAGGGCTGTTTCTTTACGTGTTGCTTTCACAGGAAACAAAATGTTCATTCAAAAGATGGTATAGTTTTGGATACCTGAATTCAGAGTCTAAAATGTTCTAAATTTGCCATTTTTACCCCAGCTTAATACTTCAGCATATATGCTTGCATATCTATATTTGTTACTTTTATAATCACTTCTCCTATGATTTGCATCTCAGTATTTAAAGATGCTATTTTAGATTTTAGATTTTTTGTTTATGGAGGTGGAAAGGTGGAAGGATCCAAAGATTTAGAATACCATACTATTGTAGAAAAGTCTGAGATGTGCAGAGATGCCTGAATCTCAAACTAATTCTCCAAGGTCCCCCAAACCCTGGAATACCAAAATGAGAGTTAAACCCCAGGATTCCCACATACTTCCTTCCTATCTTTTACTTTGTCTTTATGACAGTGAAGGAAGTAGAAGCAAGTACAGGTTTTGCATAAGTCTGAAATGGGATGGATAGAACATGTTTCAAATTCCTGCCACATGATTTACTTCAATTGGTTAATAGCTTGAAAATATTGCCATGTCAAAACCTGGGTCTTGCTTTTATCCAGAGGCCATTAGAAGAGGTGAAATCTTGGGGCTTCTCTGGTGGCGCAGTGGTTGAGAATCCGCCTGCCGATGCAGGGGACACGGGTTCGTGCCCCGGTCTGGGAAGATCCCACATGCCGCAGAGCAACTAGGCCCTTGAGCCATGGCCGCTGATCCTGCGCGTGCGGAGCCTGTGCTCCGCAACGGGAGAGGCCGCAACAGTGAGAGGCCCGCGTACTGCAAAAAAAAAAAAAAAAAAAAGAAAAAAAAAGAAAGAAAAAAAAAAATTTACCAAAGGTACACTATCCACAAGGTACTGCTCTAGGAACTGTGGATATGGGAGTGACAAAATAAACCAAAAAGAACAAAAAACAAAACATACACACAATCCATTTTCATGGAGCTTTCATTCTATTAACCCGTTCCACCTACTTTCTTTTTGTCCATTTTCAGCTGATGCCACACTTCTTTCTTATACATGCATGCTGTACTTTAAAAAATAAGGATTATATTAATTTTAAGAAGCAAATCCTATTTGCCACTGGTTTTTCAGTGCATTCCCCCCACCCCCACCCCTTGAATGCCAGGCCAAGCTTGTATTCTTGAAAGTTTGAAGAACAGACTTGAGGGACTTGATTTGAGATGTGATATGACCAAAGCTGTGGTTTAGGATTTTCTATTTGACAGCAGTGAACATACAGAATGGGGCAGTTAGGGGAAATAAAGGCAGCCTGAGTCATGAATCAACATGATGGTATAAAAATGCGTGAGAAAAGAGAAAGGGAAGACTTGTACATGCAGGCCAAGCAAGTATTGAGAGAATATTTATGTCATGATGGGGGAAAGGAAAAGGTAGAAGGAGAATTCATGGCTCCATGAATGTTGATCTAAATAATTGAAAATATTAGAAGTGTTATTAATAGGAATCAGAGATATAAGAGAAATGTCTACTTTTGGATGATGATATTATTTTTTATATATGATGACTTTTAAGTGTTAAAATATCTCCCACAGAAAAGAATGAACTGTCAATTTGTTGTTCATAGCTATATCGTCAATGCCTGAAATATGGTATGTGTGAACTGACTGAATGAAAGTTTTGAAATAACTTAAGAAAGCAAGTATAAATTGAAATGCTGTTTGCCTGCCAAAATTCATGTAATTATCATCAAAGAAACTTGACAAACAAAATCTAAATTCAGTTAATACTCCAAATATTTGTGATTTGACTTCTTTTGTTTTGTGGGTTTTTTTGCGTTACGCGGGCGTCTCACAGTTTTGGCCTCTCCCGTTGCGGAGCACAGGCTCCGGACGCGCAGGCTCAGCGGCCATGGCTTACGGGCCCAGCCGCTCCGCGCCGTGTGGGATCTTCCCGGACTGGGGCACGAACCCGTGTCCCCTGCATCGGCAGGCGGACTCGCAAGCACTGCACCACCAGGGAAGCCCTGTGATTTGATTTTGATTGTGAGTGATTTGAATATGTGAAAATAGGACACTCTATCAGAAAATAAAATATTGACAAAGTATTTAAAAGAAAGGCTAGGAAAACATGCAATATTTAAACCAAAATTAATATCTGTAATACACGAATGCTTCTATGGGTCACAAATTTAAATATAAAATAATACAGTAGGAAAAGAGCAAAATAATTTAATACACAATTCATGGAAGAAGAAACACATATAACCAGTAAGTATATTAAAAAGATGATCAACATAACTAGTGATACCATTTTTGTTTAATATAATAGAACAAGTAATATATTTATAATAGTGTTAGGGGAAATAGGAATAGTCAAAAATAATATTAGTGGTATTTATAGAATGTTACAATAAATTTTAGGAAAGCAATTTCTCATTACCTGTGTAATTTAAAGTGGCTAACCCATTAAACTCCAAAATTCCACTTCTAAAAATCTGCCCTTTGAAATATTGCAAGCTAAGCATACAAGACTATTGATTACAATGTTACTGTTTATAATAGGAAATAAATCAGAAGAAACTTAAAATCCATCAATATGTAAATAGTTAAAAATTGTAGTAGTACAACTATATGATATAATGCAATGAAAATAATAAATAAAAAATAAGTGGCTTTTGACACATTGATATAAATCGTCTCTAAGATCCATTACATCAATAATGCAAGTTGTTAAGTGCTATGGGTAATATGATCTCATTTATGTCAACATATAAATGTGTACATTCATGTGTGCCTCATCTGAATGTGTGTCTGTGCAGGTGTGTCATGTGTGTGTGTACACCTGCAGAAAAATATCTGAAAAATATTCAAGAACTGGAAACAGTGGCTACTTCAAGAAAAAAAGGAGCAAAACCTTAGAAAGAGGGGGAAAAAAGTACCCACTTTATGCTTATATTTCTGTACTTAAATACTCTTTGTAAAGACTATATATTACTGTTGGGGAAGAATGAGATCCTGAAGAGAAAACAAATGAAATAGGTAGTCATTTGAAAAGAGATGACTGCAAAACCTCTGAGATCAGGAAGCATCGTTTAGTAGAGAGGTAAGATTTTTGTTTCTGCTTATTACCCTTACTAGTAACTACATCATAGCCTGTTATAATGAATGTATTTATACAAACTAATGAACAGAATTTCATGTTCCAACAATCTCTGAATAATTTCTTATAATATATATTTCATCAAAATTATGGGAGCTTTAGTTATCTCTTTTCTATCTTGTTGGGAATAACTTTCTATCTTGTTGGGAATAATTGTGGCTTCTTTAGGTATTTGGCTGTTGCTCTTAGAGGCCTCAGTGAATTAAAAGTGAGAGTTAGATGGGCAGGCTAATCATAACTAAAAATTAGAAGAAAAGTTTAGGCTTAGCCACTAACTTATGTGGAGTGTAGCTTGCTTTACCTCTACATTGTGAAGGGAAGACTGATTATATTGCATCCATTTTTTGAATTGCAGATTTAAAGAGTTTTAGAATTTCATCCAATTATAACCTTCTGGAATTTTGTATCTTTAAGTGCAATAGTTCCCTCAAAATGCAAGCCCAAATGTAGTTTCTCCAGTCTCAACAGATCATTGTCTTAGTGTGAGTTCCTCCAGAAACAGACTCTGAAAAGGGATTTTAATTGTAGTAGTTTATTTGGGAAATAATCTCAGGAAATTCCAGTAAAGAAGTGGAGCTTGAGACACAGAACAGAAGCAAGCCAAGAAGAGTTTGGTGTGTGATCAAGTCAGTCACTACTGTGGGCTTTGGACCTGAGTCCACTGGGGGTGACTTGCGGAAGCTCTGGAGGTTATACATCAACTCCCTGCTCCTCATTGGTCCAGGCCTGTGACTGGCATACTTAATGCTTTGGCACACCTGTCCTGTGCAAAGACCAGGCATGCCCCCACAGCCAGAGAAAATGCCCCAAGGAGCAGACTTGGCAGCCTTCAGCATGTAGAGATGCTGTGCTCAGGGAAAAATAGCCATGCACTGAAGCATCACCTATTTTTAACCACTTGCAAGTCCATCCTGTCAGGTCACTTATTTTTGAATGGTAGTCAGTCACAAGTACTTAACAAAAAAAGTTCTATGACAGGAGTTTCTGTGGGACCAGCTATAGTTCCCGATTGTGCATTTGCTTCCAAAGCTATACAGATCCCCTTGGCATCCACAGAGCATTGCTTCCAGAACTCTCTGTGGATACCAAAATCCACGGATGCTCAAGTCCTTTACAGCTAACCCTCCATATCCGTGGGTTCTGCATCCGTGGATTTCACCAATCACTGGTTCAACCAACAGTTGATTGAGCCAGGGCATACTGATGCTGGGATGTAAATGATTTTCATTCTGTCCACCCTCTGTCACTCATTCTATATTCCCATCACCCTGGACTACGGTTTCTGCTGGCAAGGTTGCCGGTGCAGTGAAGTGACTCAGAGTTTTTTTCCTGAATGCTTGATCCAAACTCTGTCTCTATCAAACTCTCTCTCTTCATGGTAATAAGGGTCACTGCTGTTGCAGCATAATAACTCCTTCCTTTGCCCACTGGTCCCACAGCATGAAGAGCCCAAGCTGACCAGGCAACAGTCAGAGTATTAGGTATTCAAAGGAGAAGGATGTAACTCATTTAGCACCACCAAGTAGCTTGATGGTCTTTTGAAGAGTTAGAAGCTTCCTGAAGGCTCAGCATCCCTCTCTGCTGCTAATAGGTAGCACTGGACCCATTCATTCTCTCTATTACGACCAACACAGCTTTCTTCATAGTCTGTGATGAATCACTTTCCTTGCTTCTGTCTTCAGGGTGAGCAAAGACAGAAAATGATTCACCTGCACTGTACAAGATATCTTATTCACCTTGTTGTTTTGTGACTTCTCTAGAATGATGATCTTTGGTGGGCATTGATATGTTTCAAAAATCCACACACTTTACGCCCATAGGCTCAAAGAACTTTATATCTCGGTCTGGAATTCCAGTCTTGCTGCTTCCATGCTCCTCTCCATAAGCCAAGACATTTGCCATTGTCCTAGAATCTGTATATATTCTTATCTAAGGCCAATTTTCTCTCCATACCAAGTTGGTGACTTAGTGCCAGTGTCAGCAGACTATGGCCAATGGTCTAACCACTTATTTCTGTAAATGAAATTTCACTGGAAGACAGTTGAACCCATTTGTTTACATCTTGTCTGTAGCCAATTCCATATTACAAGGCCACAGCTGAGTAGTTATGGAAGAGGCCAAATGGCCCACATACCAAAATATTTTTTGTCCGTCTCTTTAAGAAAAAGTTTGCTGACCTTGGACCTAGTATATTGCTAAGATCTCTTTATGTGGCGAGAACATTCATGCCCTCACTATCACCTCTCAGGGCCAACACTGATTCGAACAGTAATCTTCAGCAGGGTTCTTTCAGCAGAAATCATATATGTAACAAATTCATCCATGAATCAGACATATAAGCCCACCTGTGTGAGGTGAGTGAGTGATGTCAGTGCATCTGAGGTAGGTGACATATGGTCTAAGCTACCTGCTTGTGCAGCTTGCTTATGCTTCCTGTGTGAATCATGTTTTTTATCTTCTGTATTTTACGATGTCTTGACATTTGGGGATTGACCGAGACTGCCCCTCTCAGGGCTAGCTAATTCCCAAAGATAATAACAACATGCCCACACACACTCTTTTCTTATACAAACCAGTGAATCCTGAGTAACTCTACACGTGCCAAGCCAATATCTGTCCTGCCCTAAATCCCTGAAAGTCAGATATGGACAACCAGAGACCACGCCTATAGCCCCAAGCCTGCTGGAAGTAATCAAACTGGGCAATCCTAACTGATCACTCTGCCCTGCTTTGCCTTTCCCCTGGAAACCAAAATAAAGATTATAGCCCAGGCTTTCCCCATGCTCCTGCCTCTGTCTCCCAATCAAAACCTGGTGCTTTTCCCCTGCGCTCCTGCATGATGTGACGTGACCCCTTCTCTTGAGAAATGCACCTAATAAATCCTCTTCCGGTGGCATTGGCCTCTCCAGGTCATCTCTCAGTTACCTCATAGTTTAAAAGTCCCACAGGTCCACATACAACACTGTCTGGATCTGCTCAACTTTATTCCTGAAAGTTCAGACTCCAATTTATGGTGGATTTACTGCTACTCTGACCTAAACTTCTCAAGCTCTAACTAAATAGATTGAAGTCATATTCCCATGTTTAATGTGTGCTATATTCACAACTAACAGGGGTCTAGCAAGGGCAGGGCCTTTCTTTCTAAGTGTTAAGGAGTGTGATGTACAAACTCTTGTGCATTAACTTGAACATAGTGTCTTGGCATTCAGTCCACTAGGTACCTAGAATGTCTACTGATGTGACAACCCTTAAAATTTTGTAGGATTTATCTCCCAGCCTTGGGCACACATACATCTTACTAGGGTCCTTGCCACTTCTATCTCACCATGCCAATAAAAATAATGGACCCGTGTAATATTCTAAGGATCAAGGTCCCTTTCCTTTCACACTATATTGTGACAAAGATATATAACCTTGGGGCAAGAACGTGACTTCTATTCTGCTATCTAACCTGGGTGAAGGTGACCTGCTTCTGAGCCTTCTTCTTGACAGATGTTTTAAATAACAAGTTTACCAAATAAAATCAGGTAAACAGCTGCATATCAAGTTGTAGAGAGTGTGTTGACCTTTTTCTAGGAAAGATATCATATCCAGCACAGCTGCTTTAGTAGACCTATCACTTAGTTGAGTTTATCGTCATCTACCATCATCCCTCATAGCCCTTCTGTGTTTTGTAGGCATTAAGCTAGAAGCTTAAATGTGGACATGACAGGGACAACAACCCTTGAACTATTTAGTCTTTGAGGATAGCCCTTATCTGCCATCCCACCATGTTTTTGATTTACCACCTTGTCTGTGGGTATGGGTATTCCCTTTCCCCAGTGTTCAATGATTCTGCCACATAGCTGTATATTTCTTGAGTAAAATTTGGGGGGATTTCTATTGGAGATGCTTGCAGTGATCTTCAGTTCATGGCCTCTGGATCTGAGAACTAACTCAGATATAGAAACCCAGCCACACCCATACTTTTCCTTTGTATCAATAGTAGGTGATATACACAGCCTCCCTCTCTGTTCCCGATCTGTTGGTTATATTAGTGAAGCAGTTTTGCCAATGGCTGCTCTTTGGATCTCTAGTAATGATCTGGTCCCTGTGAGTCAGTATCTTTTGGGCACATGACATTGCTTAGGTTCACCTGATCGCTAACGTTTTATTGCCATCAAACCGCCTCTGCTCTTTGGACTTCCCTGGCGGTCTAGTGGTTAAGACTCCACACTTCCACTGCAGGGGTTTGATCCCTGGTCCGGGAAATAAGATCCCACATGCAGCATGGCCAAAAAAATTAAAAAAAAAAAAAAAGTGGCCTCTGTCCTCCTAGAATCCTGTCCCCAGTGACACAAAGGAGACTATTTCCATAGCAGCATTTGTCGCTTTCCACCTAGGCCTGTGGATGCCTACTCTGAGATCCCCAGCTATGCTAATATACCCTCTGCACCAGCACTTTCTTATTGCTAGTGAAGGGAGAATCCATGGGCTTCCCCAGAATAGGGTCAGCTGGTGGATTCCCTGTTGTTCTATGATAGATCACCTTTAACACAGTTATATGAGCCTCGTTATCCATTTATCAATATTCTTCTAGGCAATTCTGTCACTTCCACTTCATTTTCAATGCACCACCATTTTCTTTAAGCTTTAGTGATCCGTGCCAGCAGTGCACTGGGACTTGCTCAGCTATCCTTGCCAGGACATTAAATCCCGAGTTACAGAAAAGTGCCCCATATCAATCAAACCTCCATTCTCGATCCTTAAAATGTCTCTCTCACCAGGGTTCAGCAAACTTCGGAATAATTCCTGAACTGTTCTCCTAGTTCTGCACCCCCCACCCCCATTAAGCAGTTCCTTCAGTACTTTTGTCAATAACGTGTTTCTTCGTGTAGCAGGGGAAGGAAG
Organism: Kogia breviceps; assembly: GCF_026419965.1. Lineage (NCBI taxonomy): Eukaryota > Metazoa > Chordata > Mammalia > Artiodactyla > Physeteridae > Kogia > Kogia breviceps. The sequence goes on from NC_081311.1 coordinate 94,196,573, forward strand.
GCATACTGAAACAAGACCTTAATTATTGCTTACAAAATAGTACCTGGGGAAAAGTCTTATGAGGGCAAGTACAATGTTGTGAGGAATCCACCCCAGGTAAGATCTTTGCTTAATCTTCAGACAAGACAAGGCTGCTAATCTCTAGCAAGGAGAAGAGGGCATTTCTGCCTTCTAAGTGGATTCAGGGGAACTTAGATGTTTCTGGTTCACAAACACAACCACGAGACATGCCCACCTCAGACCTCAGGACTCCATTCCGTCCAGTCTGGGTCATGATTCCAGCAAGAGAGTCTGCTTGGGACTGTGCATTCAACTCTCTTTGTAACTCTGCACCTATCCCATCCAGTTGCAGGAAATGAGAGCCTTTAAATTTGAACTTTCATAGAGACGTTGAATTGAGTGTTGGCTAATCTGAGCCTATAATTTTCTTCTTCCAGAGTTTCAATGACAGTTAACAGTTATCAACCTAACCACCTTCTTATAACTACTGTTGACTTCCTATCTCTCAAGTACTAGGGTTACTGCATAGGTCACCGTAACCACTTCTACCTCTATCCCAACTCAATCCACCATAGACAGTAGTGGGAACTTGAGACAAGAAAGAGAAGGACACCACTGTGGAGTGGGGGCCTGTAGCAAAGTGAACAAAGAGTTATTAAAAGGTGAGGTCAGAGAGATAATGAGGCCAGATTATATATGGCCTTGTAGGCCATTATAAAAACGTTGAATATTATTTTGTTTATAATTGGGAGACATTATAGAGTTTTGATCAGAGAAATAACTGATGGAATTTAATTTGCATTTTAATATGGAAACTAGGCTACGGTGGTAAATTGTGCATTGAATGAATGAGGACAAGGACAGAAGCAGGAAGGTGAGCCAGGAGGTTTGAACAGGAAGTCAGATGAGACAGGATGATAGCTTGGACATGAGCGGTAGCAGTACCAGTAGTGAGAAGTAGTCATATTCTGGATGTGTTTTGAAGAAAAAGCCAACATGATTTGTTAATGGGTTCAATGTCAGTTTTTTGTTTTTTGTTTTTTTCCATGCTGTGTGGCATATGGGATCTTGGTTTCCTGACCAAGGATCGAACCAAAGTCGCCTGCAGTGGAAGTGCAGAGTCATAGACTGGAGACAATTCCCTCAGTGTCAGGTTTGAGAGAATAATTGTACAAGAATGGATCCAGGGTTTTGGCCAGAACAAATCAACTTATTAACTGAGATAGCAAAACCTGGAAAAAGTGGGGTTTAGTAATGATACAAGTAAAGATGTTGATGTTTCTATTGGATGTACAAGCACAAATGTAAGAGGAGTGGTCTGGTATAGAGAAAGACTATTTAAGTCAAAGTCAAAGGAGAGAATATGAGGGAGCACATAGGTCTGAAGTCTGAGCTCTTGGCCATCCTAATTTGACATGTCAAAGAGAAAAGGAAGAAGAAGCAGAAGAGAAAGAGGATGAACAGCCAGGAAAATACATGGAAAGTGAGAGTACAAGGCTTAATATTTTACTGCTAAATGGACAGAAAAGAGTATTAGCAATACTATTTTTAAATTGAGGGGTTTTTTACTATTAAGTTGTATGAGTTGCTTGTATATTTTGGATATTAATTCTTCATGAGACATGTGGTTTGCAACACAATCCTTTTTATATGTTGCTGGATTCAGTCTTCTAATATTTTTTGAGGAGTTTTCCATCTATGTTCATTAGAAATATGGGGCTCTAATTTTCTTTTCTCATAATGTCTTGTTTTAGTTCTTTGATACCTTTGGTTCAAAGGTATCACTGGCTTCATAGAATAATTTAGAAAATGTCCCTTTCTCTCCTATTTTTGGAAGAATTTGTAAAATATGGGTATTAATTTTTCTTTAAATGTTTCTTTCAATCTATTCTTCTTTAAATTGGCCATTGACACATCTGAGCCTGTCTTATTTCTTTTGGGAGTTTCTTAATTACCAATTCCATCTCTTGACTTGTTATAAATCTATTCCGATTTTAACTTTTTCTTACTTTCAATAATTTGTGCCTTTCTAGGAATTTGTCCATTTCATCTAGATTATTTATTTTATTGGCATACAATTGTTTACAGTATTATCTTTCTTAAAATTTTTTTAAAATTAAAAAAAATTGCAATGTCAGTAGTAATGCCCCCTATTTAATTCCTGATTTTCATAAATCAAGTCTTCTTTCTTTTATTCTGGGCATTTTAGCTAAATGTTTGTCAATTCTGTTTATCTTTTCAAAGAACCAGTTGTGGTTTTGTGACATTTATATTGTTTTTCTAGTCTCTATTTTATTTTCTCACTAATGTTTATTTTTTTCCTGTTTTCTTTGGGTTTATTTGTTCTTATTTTGCTAGATTGTTAAGGCACAGAGGTTCAGTGATTCATTTGAGATCCTTACTTTTTTTTAATGTAGCCATTTACTGTTATAAACAGTCAGATAATGACAATTCTTTTTGGAATATTGCTTTTAGGGAGCTCCAAACCCATTTTGTCTCCATTAGTGCATGCTAGGTTGCTGGCTTTCAGTGTGATTGTGGGAATATTGGTTTTCAAGGCTACCATGGAGATGAGGGAAAGATGATGAGAAAAAGACAAGTAAAATGCCACAAATCTTTCTGTTCTTACTGAGATTCAACTATTTTTCTTAAATAAGTGTTCCTTAGATTTTTAAAAAGCCTTTCACTAATTTACAGACTCTTCTAAAAAGAGTTAACTCTGACAGTTTTTAATACTGTTCTCATTACTTTTACGGAGAAATGGATTTTTAGGGGTCCTTGCTCCACCATTCCCATTGATAAAAGAAATGTTCACATACTGAGGTATGGAGAAGTCATTCTGGCTTATATGTGAGTTAATGTGAAATTTATACCTGTTTGTGGCCTATCAAACATACATTGTACATCTGCTTTAATTTTTAAAGAAAAGGGTGCATTGGGCAGAAGTAAAGAATGTCCATGTTAAAATTAATATTAAATGCTGGGACACCAATGCTGGTCCTCCTTTGATGATAAGACACCCATCCTAGGTGCCAAGGCCATACTGACTCACTGTGTATGTGCTGAGCTTTTTTTTTTTAATCTTTAAGGAATGTATCCCTGACTTATTCAATATTCTTTGTTCTGACAAGACAAAACTGCCAAAAACCATGCTTCTGCGGAGCAGTTCCTCAGAGTTATTTGAGAAGCTGTCTCAATAGTATATTCTATTACTATTATATGTTGTAATTGATTATTTTCATCAAAACCACTAATTTAATACAGTGCTTTTATTAATAACCAGAATTTGAGTATGGGTATTCTAAGTCCTGAAGTATTCCTACATATTAACATTCAAGAGAGAACACAAGATCCTTCCCAAGATGGCAAAGAAGGATGTGTGTTCACTTCCAAGAGCACTGGAATCACAACAAACTGCTGAACAATCATCAACAGGAAGACACTGGAACTCACCAAAAAATATACCCAAACAGACAAGCAGATTAAAGTTTTACTGAGCTCCGCCCAACAGAGCAAGACACAGCTCTACCCAACACCAGTCTCTCACACAAGGAAGCTTTCACAAGTCTGTCTCTTAGATAGCCTCATCCACCAGAGGGCAGACAGCAGAAAAAGAAGGATTACAATCCTGCAGCCTGTGGAATGAAAACCATAATAACAGAAAGATAGACAAAATGAAAAGGCAGAGGACTATGTACCAGATGAAAGAACAAGATAAAACGCAGAAAAAAACAACTAAATGAAGTGGAGATAGTCAACCTTGCAGAAAAAGAATTCAAAATAATGATAATGAAGATGATCCAGGACCTCGGAAAAAGAATGGAGACCAAGAATGAGAAGATGCAAGAAATGTTTAACAAAGACCTAGAAGAATTAAAAACAAATGGAGATGTACAATACAATAACTGAAATGAAAAATACACTAGAAGGAATCAATAGCAGAATAACTGAGGCAGAAGAATGGATAGGTGACCTGGCAGACAGAATGGTGGAATTCACTGCTGTGGAACAAAATGAAGAAAAAAGAATGAAAAGATATGAAGACAGCCTATGAGACCTCTGGAGCAACATTAAACGCATCAACATTTGCATTATAGGGGTCCCAGAAGGAGAAGAGAGAGAGAAAGGATCCAAGAAAATATTTGAAGAGATTACAGTCAAAAACTTCCCTAACGTGGGAAAGGAAATAGCCACCCAAGTCCAGGAAATGCAGAGAGTCCCAGGCAGGATAAACCCAAGGAGACACATGCTGAAACACATAATAATCAAATGGGCAAAAAATAAGACAAAGAAAAATTATTAAAAGCAACAAGGAAAATGACAAAAAACATACAAGGGAACTCCCATAATGTTAACAGCTGATTTCTCAGCAGAAACTCTACAAGCCAGAAGGGTGTGGCATGGTATATTTCAAGTGATGAAAGGGAAGAACCTACAACCAAGATTACTCTATGTGGCAAGGATCTCATTCAGTTTTGATGGAGAAATCAAAAGCTTTACAGACCAGCAAAAGCTAAGAGAATTCAGCACCACAAAACCAGCTCTACAACAAATGCTAAAGGAACTTCTCTAAGTGGGAAACACAAAAGGAGAAAAGGACCTACAAAAAGAAACCCAAAACAATTGAGAAAATGGTAATAGGAACAAACATATCGATAATCACCTTGAATGTGAATGGTTCAAATGCTCCAACCAAAAGATACAGGCTCACTGAATGAATACAAAAACAAGACCTGTATATATGCTGTCTACAACAGACCCACTTCAGACCTAGTGATGCCTACAGACTGAAAGTGAGGGGATGGAAAAAGATATTCCATGCAAATGGAAATCAAAAGAAAGCTGGAGTGGCAATACTTATATCAGATAAAATAGACTTTAAAATAAAGAATTTTACAAGAGACAAGGAAGGACACTACATAATGACCAAGGGATCAATGCAAGAAAAAGATATAACAATTATAAATATATATGCACCCAACACAGAAGCACTTCAATACATAAGGCACATGCTAACAGCTATAAAAGAGGAATTGACAGTAACACAGTAATAGTGGGGGACTTTAACAACTCACTTACACCAACGATCAGATCACCCAGACAGAAAATTAATAAAGAAATACAAGCTTTAAAAGACACAATAAACAAGATAGATTTAATTGATATTCATAGGACATTCCATCCAAAAACAAGATTACACTTTCTTCTCAAGTGCACATGGAACATTCTCCAGGATAGATCACATCTTGGGTCACAAATCAAGCCTTGGTAAATTTAAGAAAATTGAAATCATATTATGCAATTTTTCTAACCACAACGTTATGAGATTAGAAATCAATTACAAGGAAAAAAACATTAAAAAAACAAACACAGGAGGCTAAACAATACGTTACTAAATAAGCAAGACATCATTGAAGAAATCAAAAAGGAAATCAGAAAGTACCTGGAGACAAATGACAATGAAAACATGATGATCCAAAACCTATGGGATTCAGCAAGAGCAGTTCTAAGAGAGAAGTTTATAGCAATACAATCCTACCTAAAGAAACGAGAAAAATCACAACTAAACAATCTAACCATATACCTAAAGGAACTAGAGAAAGAAGAAAAACAAAACCTAAAGTTAGTAGAAGGCAAGAAATCATAAAAATCAGAGAAGAAATAAATGAAATAGAAACAAAGAAAATAGCAAAGATCGATAAAACTAAAAGCTGGTTCTTTAAGAAGATAAACAAAATTGATAAACTTTAGCCAGACTCATCAAGAAAAAAAGGGAGAGGACTCAAATCAATACAATTAGAATTGAAAAAGGAGAAGTTGCAAGGGACAATGCAGAAATACAAAGTATCATAAGAGCCTACTACAAGCAACTCTATGCCAATAAAATGGACAATGTGGAAGAAATAGACAAATTCTTAGAAAGGTTTAACCTACCAAGAAAGATCCAAGAAGAAATAGAAAATATGAACAGACCAATCACAAGCAATAAAATTGAAACTGTGGTTTAAAATCTTCCAACAAACAAAAGTCCAGGACCAGATGGCTTCACAGGTAAATTCTATCAAACATTTAGAGAAGAGATAAAAACCATCATTCTCAAACTCTTCCAAAAAGTTGCAGAGAAAGGAACACTCCCAAACTCATTCAACTAGACCGCCATCACCCTGATACTAAAACGAGACAAAGGTAGTACAAAAAAAGAAAATTACAGACCAATATCACTGATGAATATACATGCAAAAGTCCTGAACAAAATACTAGCAAACAGAATCCAACAATACATTAAAAGGATCATACACCATGATCAAGTTGGATTTATCCCAAGGATGCAAGGATTCTTCAAAATATGCAAATCAATCAATGTGGTACACCATATTAAAAAATTGAAGAACAAAAACCATATGATGATCTCAATAGATGCAGAAAAACTTTTGACAAAATTCAACACCTATTTATGGTAAAATAACTCTCCAGAAAGTGGGCATAGAGAGAACCTACCCCAATATAACAAAGGCCATATACGACAAACCCACAGGAAACATCATTCTCAGTAGTGAGAAACCAAAAGCATTTCCTCTAAGATCAGGAACAAGACAAGGATGTTCACTCTCAACACTATTATTCAACATAGTTTTGGAAGTCTTGGCCATGGCAAACAGAGAAGAAAAGGAAATAAAAGTTATACATTGGAAAAGAAGAAGTAAAACTGTCACTGCTTGCAGATGACATGATAATATACACAGACAATCCTAAAGATGCCACCAGAAAACTACTAGGGCTAATGAATGATTTTGGTAACATTGCAGGATGCAAAATTAATGCACAGAAATCTCTTGCATTCCTATATACTAACAATGAAATATCAGAAAGAGCAATTAAGGAAACAATCTCATTTACCATTGCAACCAAAAGTACAAAATATCTAGGAATAAACCTGCCTAAGGAGGAAAAAGACCTGTACTCAAAAAACTGTAAGACACTGATGAAGAAAATCAAAGATGACACAAAGATGGAGAGATACACAATGTTCTTGGGTTGGAAGACTCAATATTGTGAAAATGACTATACGACCCAGAGCAATCTACAGATTCAATGCAATCCCAATCAAATTACCAATGACATTTTTTACAGAACTAGAAAAAAAAATCTTAAAATTTGTATGGTGACACAAAAGTACCCAAATAGCCAAAGCATTCTTTTTTTTTTTTTTTTTTTTTTTTTTTGCGGTATGCGGGCCTCTCACTGTTGTGGCCTCTCCCGTTGCGGAGCACAGGCTCCGGACGCACAGGCCTAGCGGCCATGGCTCACGGGCTTAGTTGCTCCGCGGCATGTGGGATCTTCCCGGACCAGGGCACGAACCCGTGTCTCCTGCATCGGCAGGCGGATTCTCAATCACTGCGCCACCAGGGAAGCCCTCAAAGCATTCTTGAAGGAAAAAAATGGAGCTGGAGGAATCAGACTCCCTGACTTCAGACTATACTACAAAGCTACAGTAATCAAGACAATATTGTACTGGCACAAAAACAGAAATATAGATCAATGGAACAGGATAAAAAGCCCAGAGATAAATCCACACACCTATGGTCGACTAATCTATGATAAAGGAGGCTAGAATATACAATGGAGAAAAGACAATCTCTTCAATAAGTGCTGCTGGGAAAACTGGACAGCTACATGTAAAAGAATGAAATTAGAACACTCCTTAACACCATACACAAAAATAAATTCAAAATGGATTAAGACCTAAATGTAAGACCTGACACTATAAAACTCTTAGAGGGAAACATAGGAAGAATACTCTGACATAAATCACAACAAGATCTTTTTTGACCCACCTCCTAGAGAAATGGAAATAAAACCAAAAATAAACAAATGAGACCTAATGAAACTTAAAAGCTTTTTCACAACAAAGGAAACTATAAACAAGACAAAAAGACAACCCTCAGAATGGAGAAAATATTTGCAAACAAATCAATGGACAAAGGAATAATGTCCAAAATATATAAATAGCTCATGCAGCTTAATATTAAAAAAACAAATAACCTAATCAAAAAATGGGCAGAAAACCTAAATAGATATTTCTCCAAGGAAGATATATAGATTGGCAACAAACACATGAAAAGATGCTCAACTTCACTAATTATTAGAGAAATGCAAATAAAATCTACAGTGAGGTATCACCTCACACCAGTTAAAATGGGCATCATCAGAAAATCTACAAACAAATGCTGGAGAGTGTGTGAAGAAAAGGGAACCCTCTTACACTGTTAGTGGGCATGTAAATTGATGCAGCCACTATGGAGAATGGTATGGAGGTTCCTTCTAAAACTAAAATTAGAATTACCATATGACACAGCAATCCCAGTACTGGGCATATACCCTGAGAAAACCATAATTCAAACAGAGTCAAGCACCCCAATGTTCATTGGAGCACTATTTACAATAGCCAGGACATGGAAACAACCTAAATGTCCATCAACAGAGGAATGGATAAAGAAGATGTGATACATTTATACAATGGGATATTACTCAGCCATAAAAATGAACGGAATTGAGTCATTTGTAGAGACATGGATGGACCTGGAGGCTGTCATACACTGTGAAGTAAGATAGAAAGAGAAAAAAATATTGTATATTAATTTGTATATGTGGAACCTAGCAAAATGGTATAGATGAAGCAGTTTGCAAGGCAGAAATAGAGACACAGATGTAGAGAACAAACCTATGGACACCAAGGGGAGATAGTGGGGTGAGGGGGACTGGTGGTGGGATGAACTGGGAGACTGGGATTGACATATATACAATAATATGTATAAAATAGATAACTAATAAGAACCTGCTGTATAAAAATATAAATAAAATTCAAAAAACAAAAAAGAGAGGTAACCCAATGGGAAATCAATGTGATTATTAATTTGCAGGTAATTTGGGAATAATATACTGATAATTCTTCAATGTCTGTCATTCTGACTTTCACATGTCTTAAACCACAGAAATATACTTGCAAATAAAATGTTATGCAGGAATTTAATAGATATGAAACGTTCAAATCAAAGCTATCTTTTTTTTTTGAAGCAGGCTGAGACACCCCGTGGATTTCTGCTTGCCCCTCTCTCTGTTTGTGGGAGGCCTCAAGGCACCCTGGGTCTCCAATAAACACAGTTTGAGAAGTAAAGTAGCAGTTGAATAAAGTTGGTCTATAGAGCGGTAGGAAGGGAAGGTGGCTTCCCTAATATCCACAGGTGGAGATGTGGAGCCTGTAATTTCTAGACTAAGTAAATGTTCTGAAGCAGTGTACTTTCAAGGTGGAACTACTTATTACTTATCTTTTTATTTGAGGGATATTATAGGTGACAATATTTCTCATTGTTCAGCCTGGCTGAATAAACATTACGTGACCTACAATCATTTTCATATAGATACTATATTTATAACGAACACTGAACAAAAGTATCCATAACAAGATAGATGAAAAAATACAAAATATTCCTGTATTTTCAAGGCCAATAAACTAAAAGTGAACCACCATTACAAATTTACCTTGGAGAAATAACTTTTATTCAGCTTTCTTGTTACTTTGTTTTCCTGCCAGTGTAATAAAGAGTATCTGAAAGGCGATGATGTTTGATAGCAACCCAGCACAGAAAAATGGAAAACATATCTGCCTGCACACAGACAGATGGGTTAGGGGACTTGCCTCAATGCTAAAGAGAAATAAATTAATTGGTCTTACTGAAGTCTTTGTGTTTTTTTTCATATCAGAAATGCCAAATGAGTCTGACATATGTGTCAGTCTCTTTATTTTGTAGGAAATAGAACTTGGCTTTTTAATCTGCAGAAATAAGCGTTAGTATGTTCAGTGATGTCAATCGAAGTGGTTTTTATTTATTTTTAAAACACTCAGTGGAAAAGTAATCCACAATTCTCTTTCATTTGCCAGATTTTCTAATGTCTGTGTTTCTAAATTGGGAGTTTATATCTTCAAGAAAAGAAATAATTCAAAGGGAGTGTGTTTTAAAAACCACAGTGATCAGAGAGAACATGAGGTTTTTGCAATGTGCCTCCTCTATACCTGTTTGAGACATGTAAAGTTATGTGTAAACACAAGGCTCTAAAGTAGAAACCAGCAGACTACGGTCCAAGGGACAAATCCAGCCCAGTGCCTTCTTTTGTACGTTCCACGAGTCCAAAATAATTTTCATATGTTTTAATGATTGGAATAAAATAAGAAGACTATCTGGTGGTATATGAAAATTACATAAAATTCAAATTTAAGTTTCCATAAATAAAGTGTTAGTTGGAGCACAGCTAGGCTCATCTGTTGACATATTATCTATGGCAGCTTTCCTGCTACAATGGCAAAATCAAGTAGTTACTAAGGCTGTGATATTTACTACCTGGCCCTATCTGGGCCTTTGCAGAGAGTGTTTGCCAAACTATATGAAAGTCTCAAATCTAGTAGAACCACAGGCTGCTTTGAGTTCCTTATTCTTTTATATTACTTTCTTTTTCACTCACCCATATATCCTATTGCTTTGATTTCTGCCTATACTATATAATATTTGTAATAAATTAAATTAAATTGACAAAGCATGGAACAAACAGGACCATCCAGATGTGTAAGTATCTGTTCTTACATCATACCCTTTCACTTCTCCTTGTGCTACAGCACCAGGGAATTCAAAATACACTGTGCAATTAACTATGGCTTGATCCTCTGGGTGTTTCTAGCTACCAATCTTGCTTCTTTTCTTTCCATCTTAAAAGAATTGAAGATCAATTTCAAAGAAAATAATCAAACCTGTCAATTGCTTCATCCCTCCAGGCTACCATTGACTATATGTTATCTGATCCTTTCTTCCTGGGGAAACAGTTATGTCCTTTATAATGTGATAAAACTACAATGAAGTACCATCTCACTCCTGTCAGAATGGCCCTCATCAGAAAGTCTACTAATAACAAATGCTGGAGAGGGTGTGGAGAAATGCGAGCCCTCCTACACTGTTGGTGGGAATAAAAATTGGTACAGACACTATGGAGAACAGTATGGAGGTTCCTCAAAAAACTAAAACTAAAAATAGAGTTGCCATATGATCCAGCATTCCCACTCCTGGGCATATAACCAGAAAAAAAAGATAATTTGAAAAGATACATGCACACTAATATTTATAGCAGCATTATTTACAGCAGCCAAGACATGGAAGCAACCTAAATGTCCATTGACAGATGAAAAGATAAAGAAGATATGGTATATATGTACAATGGAATATTACTCAACCATAAAAAAGAATAAAATAATGCCATTTGCAGCAACATGGATGGACATAGAGATTACCATACTAAGTAAGTAAGCCAGATGGAGAATGACAATATAATATGATATTGCTTATATGTGGAATCTAAAAAAAAAAAAAGTACAAATGACTTATTTCAAAACAGAAATAGACCCACAGGCATAGAAAACAAATTCATGGTTACCAAAGGGGGAAAGGTGGGGGGGGATAAATTAGGAATTTTTGATTAACATATACACACTACTATATATAAAGTAGATAACTAACAAGAACCTACTTGTAGCACGGGGAACTATACTCAATATTTTGTAATAACCTATAAGGGAAAAGAATCTGAGAAGAAATATATATATATATATGTACATCTATAACTGAATGTGCTGTACATTTGAAAGTAACATGACATTGTAAATCAATTATATTTTAAAAATCTAAATAATAAACAAAATATTCTTTGTAAAAAAATAATAAAATAAAATAAAACTTCAAAAACAAAAGAAAACAAAAGAAGACTCAGTCACAAACACACAAGTATTTAAGGCATTCTCTTTCCCCTAGGCACAAAGGTTCTCAGATTCCAGGGGCCCAAGACCTAGAATATAAAATAAAAGTGGTAGGGAAAAAAAACTATGCTTCTGATAGGGAAAAAAGACTTGCATTTTTTTTCTATTTTAAAACCTTCAGAGATCACAGTTCTAATCAAGATTTGGTGGGTTTTTTAAAATTTGTTTTTATCCCCCCATGTCAAGCATCTCAGAACTGATATAAAATTGGACTAACCCATTTTCTTGAAAATATAAATGGATTTCCATTTTATACTGACATGGTACATCTTTCAAAAATTGTTTACTATTTTTTGAGACTTTCCTGGCAGTCCAGTGGTTAAGACTCCATGCTTCCAATGCAGGGGGCGTGGGTTTGATCCCTGGTCAGGGAACTAAGATCCCACATGCTGCATGGTGCAGCCAAGAAAAAACCTCTGTTTACTATATTTTAACATACATTTTATTTTTAATATATAGATTTTCCAGCTATGTTTTTTATCTATGTGTATTTGTGTGAGAAAGGAGTATTTCCAAAATTTTTTTAAAGCCCTAATTCTGTTCATATACATTTTCAACTGCAGTCCATGTTGTATCTGCAAGACCAAAGACTAATTAGAAATACATGTCTTTATGTTCATTGCAGCACTATTTACAGTAGCCAGGACATGGAAGCAACCTAAATGTCCATCAACAGATGAATGGATAAAGAAGATGTGGCACATATATACAATGGAATATTACTCAGCCTTAAAAAGGAACGAAATTGAGTTATTTGTAATGAGGTAGATGGACCCAGAATCTGTCATACAGAGTGAAGTAAGTCAGAAAGAGAAAAACAAATACCATATGCCAATGCACATATATGGAATCTAAAAAAAAAAGTACTGATGAACCTAGTGGCAGGGCAGAAATAAAGACACAGATATAGAGAATGGACTTGAGGACACAGGGTGGGGGAAGGGTAAGCTGGGACGAAGTGAGAGAGTAGCATTGACATGTACTCTACCAAATGTAAAATGGATGGCTAGTGGGAAGCTACTGCATAGCACATGGAGATCAGCTTGGTACTTTGTGACCACCTACAGGGGTGAGATAGGGAGGGTGGGAGAGAGGTGCAAGAGGGAGGGGGTATGGGGATATATTTATACATATAGCTGATTCACTTTATTGTACAACAGAAACACAACACAGTAGAGCAATTATACTCCAATAAAGTTGTGAAGAAAAAAAAGAAATACATGCCTTTGATTATAACCCTGTTTTGCCTTTAAAGAAATGTTAATCTTCAAAATCCCTGCAGACAGATATGGAGCAAAGATGTGCACAGAAGTAAGTGCACAATATGGAGGCATGTACCTTATCTTCCAAAGTAGCAGTTGAAAATGACACTCAACCTAATTAGCTCTCAAAAATGATTTAGGGGCTTCCCTGGTGGCGCAGTGGTTGAGAGTCCGCCTGCCGATGCAGGGAACACCGGTTCGTGCCCCGGTCCGGGAAGATCCCACATGCCACGGAGCAGCTGGGCCCGTGAGCCATGGCAGCTGCGCCTCCACGTCCAGAGCCTGTGTTCCGCAATGGGAGAGGCCACAACAGTGAGAGGCCCGCGTACCGCAAAAAAAAAAAAAAAAAGATTTAGAAGGACAAGAATTGGAAGAAGAGTCAGAGCCAGACAGTATGCTAAGTTTTGAAATAAAAACATGTCTTCAGTAGAGAGCCTTAAAAAAGATTCATATGTGGGAATGAGAATGATTAAACAACACTCAGGGTCAACCTCTACTGTGATTTCAACAGCTTCAGTCTTCTTAAAACTCTACAGTTAGCTTGAGAGGACTTTCCATTTAAACCATGGAACCTATTTGCTCAGGGGTGTGTTCTGCAGTTCTTTTGCTCTTGACCTCCACCTGTTTTGTTCCAGTTTTTTAGTGCCACTCGTTCTTGTGCCTGTGACGTACTCATGGATTCTAACTCCACCGTCTCCTTTTCTTAATCTTGGTCTTTACTCTAGAGCATGTCTTTTCTGTACAGGGTTTCCTTGTTTGGGGTCGGACTTCTCAGAAAGTTCCCAGGGACATAACCTTATCTCCTTAGAAATGTCTAAGTCTGTAATGATACCAACAAAGTTAATGACAGTCTGCATTCATGAAGGCTTGAAAATGCACCATTTTCTTAAAGACATTTTAGGATTTTTGCTGTTTGTTTTGTTTTAATACTAGAACTTTCCAGAAAGGCTGGTTTGAGAACATATCTGAAGTTATCTACAAAAAGAAAATTTCCTAAAACTTTAAGATAATCAAACAAAACAAAACAAACCAAAAACAAACAAACAAAAAGGATAAAGAAGTATTAGGAATTATTGAAAGAAAAATCAATGAACCTCTATTTAGTCAAAATATTCTCTGCACCTACATCTTGTGTGCATACATACACAAAGACCTATTTAAATATATATTTATAAAAAGTAAATTGTATAATCTAAATTCCTAGGACATGTGGTCATTCATTTCTTCAAGAACTACTGATTTAGAATACTGTAAACTTTGATAAACACATTTACTTTCACTCTTTAATATGTAGAGGGAAAAAAGGCCATTTTTGTCTTCACAATTATTTAAATGGATTGAAAGAGATGTTCAGACATGATGAAATTTTCTCTGTTCAGCACATTATTTAACTTTAAAGTATTACTCTATTATTTTGCTGAAATACAGAACCCCTTATCCAACCTTGACATATCACTGGGGTTGGATGGCAGCCTAGGTTTGAATTCTGATTCCAGTCTTTACTAGCTGTGTGGCCATGGACAACTTATCTAACCTGATTCCATTTCCACATGTGTAATATACGGATAATACTGCAAAAACCTATAGTGTGGATCAAAATGAGCTCATGTAGGTTGAACACACTGTGAAGTAGACTTAGTACCAATCATTGCCCTTCTACACCTTTTCCCTGAAATGGGTTATTACTTCATCCTCCTTTCAGTGTTAGTCCTGATAATTGGTCCATCTTTAAGTTGCTCCCTAATTCTTCTCAGATATACCCTTTCTGGCTTCTACTTTTTGCTGTTCGAGTTACCCATAAATTTGTATTTCAAGATGACTTGTATTTTGTAATGAACCACAGAAACACGCCCACTAGTGGGAAGTAGCCCATTCTTTCCCTCTTGTTACCCTTTTTACCTTCTGCAAAAAGATTGCCCTCAGCTAAGAAGAATCATGCTCTCTCCATGAAAGAACACAATGTTGAGATGATGTTTACATTCTGAAGTTTCTCTCAGAGACATTGACTTGACCAGAATCATATTTTCCAGCTTTGAAAGAATATATGCCCACATTTCTCTTAAATCAAACTTCTGCTCTCTATACAAAGTAAGACAAATATAATGTTTTATGCAGAAGAAAGTCTTTTTATCATTCTCAACTATGACTGTTTATTGAATTAATTTTGTAAGTAAGCAGACATTTAGAGATTTTCCTTTCTCACCACTCAGATTTGCTTGATCTTATTACTCAATGATATGCCCATCAATCTGATATACACACAAACACATACTGTGTGTGTGTGCATGAGAGAGAGAGAGAGAGAAGGGAGGTTTATTATAGTAAAATGTTCTGTGTGTGAGAAGAACAGGAGGTCTTATTAATGTAGTAAATTTTAAAATAATAATTAGTTTAATAAATTATATTTTATATGGTATTTATAATTGTAATTTTTAACAAAAAGTCCTAGCAGATTACCTCTCTAAACTGATCTGGAAATAGCTGAATATGTAGATATCAATTTATATTTTTATATTTCTTAATCCTTCTTCCTGATTGGCACAAATAGGGTAGACATTGAGTGCTTTTCCTACCAGCCAGAGGTTTGGGAATCTCTGCATTGGAATTTCACTCAGAAACCCATTGGTTACATTGGCTGCTCCTCAAAGGAGAGAAGCCAAAAAACAGTTTGCTTCCATCTGGGTAAGTAGACTTTAGCCTGTCATTTCTGAAAGCAGAAACATATTAATCACCAAGAGGAGATCTCTGCAAAGTTCTGAAGAGAAGAAGTGGGAAAATTTTTAAAGCAAAGTGGTAATAGTCTGTTAACTTCATAGCCTCCCTAAGGCAAAGGTGATGCTGTGTTTTGTCAAACCTATTGTCACCCAGTTAGCATTTGCAGCTCTCCTTTCCCAGACTCCTCAAGCCTAGAAGAAGGGGTGCATCAAAGCTATGCTTCCTTTTAGTTATTTAAAATAGGTTGCAGCTCTTTGATTTCATAATAAGAAGCTGCAGTTCACAAGGTATATTAACTTGAAGCAAACAGAGAGTTTTATTCAGTTTCACCCTGAATGCAAACAAAGCTGGTTTCCCTAAAGAAAGAATCAGGTCATGAATGTATGACCTCACAGTTTTGTTCCCACTTAACTATTGTGAAAGCTAAGTGCAAAGAACTGAATGCTTGTGTCACCCGAAGGCATGTTTTGAAATCCTAACTCCCAATGTGATGATATTAAGGTGTGGGGTCTTTGAATTAGTTTTCTTATAAGAGACCCCAGAATGTTCCCTTGCTCTGTTTCTGCCCTGTGAATGTATAAGAAAAGGGCAGTCTGCAACCAGAAAAGGGCTCTCACCAGAAACCGACCATGCTGGCACCCTGATCTCAGACTTTCAGCCTCCAGAACTGCGAGAAATAAATTTCTGTGGTTTATAATGCATGCAGTCTATGGTATTTTGTTATGGCAGCCCAAACTAAGACATTAAGTATTTACTTTAAATAAAATATTCTGACTTGATTGGATAGAGTTGAGTGTTATATGTCTTATCTTTTACACTGGAATTGCAGGGGAGACAAAGTTCATCCTTGTATACACAAACTGAGTCTAATGTAGGTGTGTGTGCTTTCCCTTCATAATCTGAGCTTAATTTCCACCATCTTGACTTTACCAACTGTACTTTTCTGCTCAAGATATCCCTTAGCTATTGTAAATCCTCTCTGTATGCTGTTCATTTCATGCATCAAATCATAGGGTCCTTGAATATTAGGACTAAGGAACTAGATATTCTATCCCTAGCCATCCAGGAAATATGATAATGATATAAGGTAATTGATATTTCAAGCCTTGTTGGAGATTATTTCAAGGGTAGAGCAATCTGACAGCTCCCTGTATCCTCTAGTTTCTACATTCTGCTTGATAATGTATCTGTAACATTGTCCCAATCTGTCAAGATTTGTACTTTTAATTGGTTGGGCAGTCTCATTTCACGTCAGTAATTCATTCGTGCATGTATTTAATATTTCATGAGTGTTTACTGTGTCTGTGCCAGGCACTGAGGCTACAGTCATAAACACTTTATGCTCTTAGGTTCTTTGTTGTGTTTGCAGTCTCTACTGTATCCTGTTCCCTTGGTCCACATTTCCTACCTGTTTTCAGCTTTTTTTCTGGTTATGACCTCTTGCCTTATGTTGCCTTAATACTTGCGTCTTTGCTGTGATATCATTCTTCAAGGATTGACTTGGTTCCCGCCGTGGATGTCATGCGCACGGACTTCAGACTGCAACAGATAAGTTCAACTCAACTGTCTCAGGTCCTCCAGACCTCAGAGCCTCTCTCAGCAGCAGCAAAATGCCCAGGCTTCACACTGGCATCAAAGTGGAGGTTTGTGGCAGAGATGAGGACTGGGCTTCAGTTTATGCAAGTGTTCAGGCCTGGGGTTTACCGGAAGACTCTTCTCACACCTGCTGTGGGTCTCAGCCCCTGGAGTCTTCCAGAAACATTGAAACAGAAACATTTGCGCCTTCCTGATGATGTAACTAAAGCCCACATTATTTTCTGCTTGAGGTCATCTTGGTACCCTCCCCGCCTCCTCCCACCCCCAAAAAACAAACTTGCTTTGTCAGAGACCCTTTGGGATCAGAATTTTTGATAGTTTACTGATCTTATGTGTGGTTCATTAAAAGTCACTTTTTAAAAAGTCCATCAGATGATGTAAAAGGCAGGATTTTGGAGGTCATTGAGCAATTTCTTGACAGTAGAAAGTTTGGGCAGCTCGAACAAAGGTATCTTCTGATAGGAGGTGTGAAATTTAAAATCTGAAACTTGTGATAAGAGAGAAAAGAAAATCTAATAGCTGTTGAGTTAGGTGTAAACAATCCAGGAGCCTTCCTTTTCAGAAGGAGTTTGGGGGAAAATTGAAATTGTACTGTATGCATTCTCCTGAATATACTAACCTAAAATAAATTCTAATATTAAAATTAACTTTTCATTTTTTGCCTATAGAAAAGGAAGTGCCAACTTTCTCTCACTCATATCTTCCTCAAACAAATATTCAATATATATAAGAATAGTGCTGAGACTGAGGTATTAAAACATAGGTTTTTTTCCAGAGAAATAAAAATACAATAAGAAAAGACATCTTTCTCCAGAGAGAAACTTCAGGATGAGTGATGCTGACTAAAGATGGAAGAGTTTCAGAATGAAAATGTACAAAGAAAAATACATCAAAAGATGACAGACCTCTATCTAACATACAGAAAAGAAAACTTCTGGATTAATCTTCTTTTCTTAGAAAGCACCTTGTTAAATCTGGGAAATAAATGTTGGTCAATCATGAGAAACTGGTTTCGGTCCCATGCTAAATTCTGGTGAAGCTGTTTCTTTTCCCTTCTTTATTTATTGCAGCTTGGGAAGCAGGCTTTCACTGAAGTGCTGGGGAGGGTGGGGAGGGAATGATGGAATGAGAAAAGCTGGCAACAGGATTGAGGTATTATGCAGGTGTTGACTGAGCAGTGACTCAGGCTTGAAGGACAGTCACTTGGAGAGAAGGATGGGCTCTGTCTGCTGGTGCTGTCAGAGCCCAAACCCCACAAGCACACTGTCCAAACCCTGACCAACACCAGCACCAAAGGACAGAGGTGGGCTAACTCTGCATCTTCTTCCATAATGGGATCATAGAGCATAAAGCCTACATTCTAGTGGGTTGGTCATTCTCATTGCTTTGTCCATAACAGTCCCATTTGATGTCTATCAACATGGCATAAAAAGTGGTTTATTTTCTCAATCTCAAAATATCCCAGTTTGGTAAAAACAATTGAACTGTCATCCTAATTTTCTGAGGCCTTCATTTTCTTTAAAATTATGTTTGATATTCATTACAAATTTTTAAAAAATGGATGGAGGGACATTCAAGGAGTTTACAGTCATATGTGATTAATAGATACAAACCACTACACATAAAATAGATAAGCAACAAGGATTTACTGTATAACACAGGGAACTATATTCAATATCTTGTAATAATATACATTCTTTTTGTTTGTTTTGTGGTACGCCGGCCTCTCACTGTTGTGGCCTCTCCCGTTGCGGAGCACAGGCTCCTGACCCATAGGCTCAGCGGCCATGGCTCACGGGCCCAGCCGCTCCGCGGCACGTGGGATCCTCCCGGACCGGGCCACGAACCCGTGTCCCCTGCATCGGCAGGCGGTCTCTCAACCACTGCGCCACCGGGGAAGCCCTACATTCTTTTCCATTACATTTCCTGTAATGGAATAGAATCTGGAAAAACATATACATATATATAAAACTGAACCACTTTGCTGTACAATTGAAATTAACAGAATGTTGTAAATCAGCTATACTTCAATTAAAAACAGTTTACAGTGGGATTTTTTGCAACAAAAACCTTTTAAAATAAGTAAGTCCAGCTAATAAGTAGGTCCAGCTAACTCACAAAATTGTACATGGCTGAAAATAAAACTTTTGATAAAAATTTATGTGTGTGTGTAAATAAGTATGTGTGTAAAATGTATGTACCTAGATATATGTGTAAATCTTATATATATATATTGCATCTTATATGACATGTAACACTGTTATATTTCATAATTTGTATTTCATATGTACATATCTAGATATAAACACATGTTTGTACATATACATACACACACCACATACACACATATACCCTAAAAATGACTTTGTGGTCCATTTAAAACAAACTGCTGTACATGTAATTATTCAATTAAAAAAGTAAGGGTTGTAGGTTTTTAAATAATGAGGAAAATATTTCAGATAAGAGTTCGACTACAAGTGACATATTTTCTTCAACTGCAGGCATATAGAACCCTTTCTATGCAAATTAAAGTAATCCCTTTAAGCAGTATCATTTTGTAGGTACTTAGCCTCATAGATTCTGTTCCTTCGCCTCTGCTTGTACCCAGTGTGGCATCTGACTGTTTGGAGGAAGAAGGGCAGCTGTGACCTTGTGATTTGGAGTGACAGCATCCTTTCTGTGTCTTTGGAGTCCTTACTAGTCTTGGCTGAGATGGGACTCATCTGGTATTCTTTTTCTTTCCAGTTTTATTGAGAAATAATTGGCATGTATCACTGTGCAGGTTTAAGGAACACAGTATGATCTACATATATTGTGAAATGACTCAGGTTCAGCTAACATCTGTCATCTCATATAGACAGAATAAAAAGAAGGAAAGATTTTTAAAAAAAGAAAAAAAAATTTCCGTGTGATGAGAATTCTTAGGATTTATTCTCTTAACTTTCCTATACATCACAGAGCAGTGCTAACTAGTCATCATGTCGTATATTACATCACCAGTACTTATTAATATAGTAACTGGAAGTTTGTACCTTTTCATCACCTGCCTCCCATTCCCCTTCACCCTATCCTCTGCCTCTGGTATTCTGGTAACCACAAGTCTGACCTCTTTTTCTATGAGATTTTTGTTGTTGTGTTTGTTTTTGTTTTGTTTTGTTTTATAGATTCCACATATAAGTGAGATCATATAGTATGTCTTTCCTTGTCTTACTTAGCATCCTGCCTTCAAGCTCCATCCATTGTAATTGCAAATGGTAGGATTTTCTCATTTTTTATGACTAATATTCCATTGTATATACATGTTACATCTTCTTTATTCAGTTCATCCATATATGGACATTTAGATTGTTTCCATATCTTGGCTATTGTAAATAATGCTGCAATAAAATTTGAGGGTGCAGATATCTTTTCAAGTTAGTGTATTCATTTTCTTAGGATACATTCCCAGAAGTGGAATTGTTGGATCTTATGATATTTTTTAATTTTTTGAGGAAACTCTATAGTGTTTTCCATAATGATTGTACTAATTTTCAATCCCACCAACAGTGTACAAGGGTTCTGTTTTCTCCACATCTATGACAACATTTGTTACCTCTTATCTGTTTGATGACAGCCAAAGTCTGATTCAGGCTTGGTAAGTTTCTACGAATTTTTCAGTTTCTTCCAGGTTGTCCAGTTTGTCAGCATATAGTTGTTCATAGTAGCCTCTTATAATTCTTTGTATTTCTGTGGTATCAGTTGTAACGTCTCCATTTTCATTTAGAATTTTATTGACTTGGGTTCTTTCTCTTTTTTCTTTGGTTAGTCAAGCTAAGGGTTTGTGAATTTTATCTTTTCAAAGAATCAACTCTTAGTTTGGTTATTTTTCCTATTGTTTTTCTGTTCTCTATTTCATTTATTTCTGCTCTCACCTCAAATCATTTCCTTTCTTCTACTAATTTTGGGCTCAGTTTGTTCTTCTTTTTCTAGTTCCTTAAGGTGTAGAGTTAGGTCATTTATTTGGGATCTTTCTTGCTTCTTAATGTAGATCTTTATAGCTATGAACTTCCCTCTTAGAACTGCTTTTGCTGCATTCCATAAGTTCTGGTCTATCATGGAAATTGTTCTATGTGCACTTGAGAAATATGTGTATTCTGCTGTTGTTGGATAAAATGTTCTATACGTGTCTGTTAGGTCCATATTATCTATAGTGTTGTTCAAATCACTGTGTGCTAATTGATTCTCCGAATGATGTATCCATTCTTGAATAGGTGGTATTAAATCTCCAGCTATTATTGTATTACTCTTTATTTCTCCTTTTAGCTCTGTTAGTTTTTGCTTTATATATTTAGGTGTTCTGATATTGGGTCCATAAATATTTACAATTTGTATATCTTCTTGATAAAGTGACCCCTTTATCATTATATAATGATGTTCTTTGTCTCTTTTTATTACCATTTTTAGTTTAAAGTCTCCTTTGTCTGATATAAGTATAGCTACCCCTGATTTTCTGTTGTTGTTGTTATTGTTTTCTTGAAATGTCTTTTTCTATCCCTCACTCTCCATCCATGTATATCTTTAAGGCTAAAGTGAGTCTCTTGTAGGCAGCATATTGTTGGACCTTATTTTTGTTTTTTTGTTTTTAATCCCACCAGCCATTCAATGCCTTTTGATTGGAGAATTTAATTCCTTTATGTTTAAAGTAATTATTGATAAGTAACGACTTACTATTGCCATTTTGTTAATTGCTTTCTGGTTGTTTTGTAGGTCCATTGTTCTCTCTTATCTGCTATCTTTTTTTGTATGTTTTGGTGTCTTTTTGTATCATTATGCTTTGACTTTAACATTTTCTTTCATGTAATTACTACAAGATTTTCTCTTGTGGTTACCATGAGGCTTACATAAAATACCTTACACTTATAACACCCTATTTTAAACTGATAACAAGTTAACTTTAATAGAATTCATATACTTTACATTGTTACTTTTTCTATCTCTCACATTTGAGGTTATTGTTACAATTCACATGCTTTTTATATTGTGTAAGTAATGACAGTTTACTGCATTTATTATTATTTTTCTGTGTTCTTCTTAACTTTTAAACTAGGTTTGTAAGTGAGTTATGCACCACTATTACCATGTTGCAGATTGAACTATGACTATATATTCACAATTACCAATGAGATTTTTGCTACGTTTTTTGTGTTTTTGTGATGATAATTAGTGTTCTTTCATTTCCACTCAAAGAACTCCTTTAGCATTTTGGTAAGGCAGTTCTGGTGGTAATGAACTCCCTCAGCTTTTGTTTGTTTGGGAAAGTCTTTATCCCTCCTTCATTTCTGAAGAACAGTTCTGCAGGGCATAGTATTCTTGGTTGACAGTTATTTTCTTTCAATATTTTGAATATGTCACCCCTTCCTCTCCTGATCTGAAAAGTTCCTTGATAAATCTACTGACAGACTTATGGAGGTTTCCTTATTTGTAATCTATCTCTTTTATCTCTCTGTTATTGTTTTTTTATTTTTGTTTTGTCTTTGACTTTTGACAATTTAATTATAATGTGTATTGACGTAGCCCTAGTCAGGTTCAATCTATTTAAGATCTTTTGAACCTCATAGATCTGGATGTACATTTCTTTCCCCAGGTTCATGGAGTTTTTAACCATTATTGCTTTAAATACACTTTCTATCCCTTTCTCTTTCTCTTCTCCTTCTGGAATTCCCATAATATGAGTATTGTTTCTTTTCATTGTGTTCCACAAGTCTGGTAGGGTTTCTTTATTTTTTAAATTCTTTTTGACTTTTTATTCCTCTCACTGGATAATTTCAAATAATTTCTAGGTTGCTGATTCTTTCTTCTCCATTCTTAAGTTTGCTTTTGAAACTCTCTATTGAATTCTTCAGTTCATTTATTTCATTTTTAACTCTAGGATTTCTATTTTGTTTTGTTTTGAAGGTTTCTATGCTTTGCCATTTTTTTTTGTTTGTTTTATTCCTTCATTGTTTCCTGAATTTCACTTAGTTTTAAGTCTGTGTATTCATGTAGTTCATTAAACTTCTTTAAGAGGATTATTTGGAATTCTTTTTCTGGTAGTTCACAGCTCACCATTTTTTAGGATCAAGTTTTGGAGCTTTATTAGTTTTCTTTGGTGGTGTCACATATATATATTTTTTTTTTTTTTGTATGATCCTTAATTCCTTACATTGGTATCTGCACATTTGAGTAAACAGGTTCCTCTTCCAGACTTTACAGGTTTGCTTTGGGTGAGACAAATTTTCACCAATCAACTCAGTTTGGGTTTCTGGCATGTCTGCTACTAATATTTTGGGGCACGTAGGCCTTGCTATTATGGTCTATTTTGGGGTGAAGCAGTGTTTAAGCTCTGAGGTTGAAGGTGGGAGTGTGCCACTGGCTGAAAACAGCTGGATAGGACTGCTGGCTTGGTTCTCTACCTACCTGAGACTCTAGGATGGACTCCATGGTTGCCTGTATTCTATGGCCCAGCTTACTAGATGGTTGGGACTGGATACTATATTTACTTGGTATATAAAGCTACAAATTAGCATCCCTGCACTGGCAGGACAGCAGGATGGGACCCAGGGCCTGTACAGCTTTGTTTGGGGCCCTAAATTAGGCAAGAGTATGCACTAAATTCCCTGACTAGATGAGGTCACCAGTTTTTCTTTGCATACATTAAAGCCACAAGCTATGCTTTCTGTTCAAGTGCCTCTGTAAGCAGGGCTGTTGGGTGGTATAACAGAACTTCCCATGTGCTCTGGTTAGTATACCTGTTTGGGCCAGCTGGAGTCTGTATTCAGCTCTGAATGAGTGCCCAGGTGCATTGGAAGAAGCAGCTGTAAAGCTGGTAAAGCTATCTGCATGGGGGAAGAAGCAAGGGGGAAGGGCATCCTGGGGGAAGGGCAAGGTGGTGTCTGTGCATCTCCTTCTCTTATCCTTCTCATGCAGCCTTGCTTTGTCTCGTGGTTCAAGGGGGGTGCTTCAGCATCATCCTTATGTTCTAGGATTCTCTTGGTGTTGTTTGTTCTTGAATAGTTGTTAGCTGTTCTACTTGTGAGGGGGAACAAATTCAGGAATTACCTATATTGCCATACTGGTAATTTCACTCTCTTGGCATTCTTTTGGTTATGGTGTATCTCGTCCTATTATTTGGCATTCTGTTAATATCTGCTGCTGACATTGTGCCTGAAACAATCATGACCTTTTTTATCTTGACTTGGCCACGGCCAGTTGCTTCTATCTGCAGAAATACTCCAAACCTCTTGCTTACTCCGTATCAACCTCCGTGATTCACTGTCCATCACCATTTGTTCTCCTGGTTCCAAGAGCTCCTCTCTGATGCCTGGATGTCATTGCCTTTGTCATATGCTGTCCATGAGCACCAATGGAATTTATATCTGTAGAGACAAAACACATTTTCTCTTGATTGCTGATAGATGAGTTGTCATTTTAAGATTTTGCTAGCTGGAAACACTAAAATTTCTGGAAATAACTTCATCTTTTTAAAATACAAAATAAAATTAGGCATATCATTTGTCTAAGCATAAACTATTTCTAAAAAGGAATTGGTTTTCAATCCTAAGATTTTTTGTTCTCTTTCTCTCCAGATACATGTACTCATTCTAAGCTAACAACGATTTTGTTTGCACCTCATTTTAATCATTGTAAGAGTTTGATACAGTTGAAAGAGCACTGAATTTGACTCTGCACTTATTGCTATGGTAAGCTTGGGCAATTAATTTAGCCTCGGTTAATTGCCTTGGTCTGTTAATTTGTAAAATGGGCATAATGTCTGCCTTGAAACATAGCTGTGAGATCAAATACACAAAAGACTTGGTACATGACAAATAGTGTCCTTTATTTCATTTTCTTATTTATTGAAACCTTATAAATATATATATATTTATATGTGTCTTATAGATTACTTTTTAATGAAATTAAGCTTTAAAGTAGGAAGAAAAATCCTACTACTATACTATATCAACAATATAATGTGTTCCTCTTCACATTTTGTCTATATACATACACTCTTAGAGATATCATCAAAGTACAGATAGTTTGTATTTTCCATATTTATTTAATATTAAATGATAATTATTTAACATTGTTATATAAGCTTTATAATATCAACTAAATAGCTTTATATGTTGAAGAATAATTATTAATATTTCCCCAAAATTGAACTTTTAGATTATTTCTAAATTTTGTCATACCTCCCCCCACACATATACATAAAACTTTTCTAAGTACCTGCAAACACACACATATACATAAAACTTTTTAAAGTAACTGCAAACTCACAAGCACCCTGTACTGAAAGATTTATGAAGTGATATGTCTCTGCACAGGGAACTATGGGTTCTTGACATGTTTGTCCTGTATATATATCTCTAAAACCCCGGATACTTTTAGTTTTCAGTGCTTATTTATGATGCTAACCATAGTTTCAATAAGAGCAGCAGCTAATTTGGAATTTTACCACAGCCTGAAAGATAGCCAGTCACTGGATCTTCCTTTACGTTATTAGCAATTGTTCAAACCCCTGCAGAACTTATCCAATGCAACATTGGATAAGTTCTGGAAGTTGAAAAGGGAGGAAACAAGTGATAGCACTATGCTGAATAGCAGCTCTTATTTCTGCAGAGTAAAACACTTGAACTCTAGAAAGAAACTGATGAAGTTGTTAACTGGAGACCTGGCACCACATGCCATCTGACTAGTTGAGCAACAGCTTACAATACCCTTCCCTGGGTGCAAACACACTGGGATTCACCTGCAAGGCCTCAGACATTTGTGCATCAGTGAGAAGAGATGAAGCATGTCCAAATGGCCAACCAGGCAGCTGGGCCTTGCCTGTAGCTGACACATTTAGCATTCCTAGTTAAGCAAGTGTCCTTTGGGTTAAATATAATTAATCTCCTTCTAAGTGTCAGGAATAGGGTGCTTGCATGTGTTTTTAGGCAGAACATAAAGTGGACAATTATTCCATATAGTGCAGTAAAGAGTAGATATAATTGGTTATAAGGCAGATGGAAATAAGAAGAGAAGGCCTTTTTGAACAGAGACTATCTAGAAATTTGAGGAAGATACAAGAACATCCCATGCATAGAGTATTCTATTTTTAAAACGCTTCAAAAGCACCTAGAAAGCTTCCAAAATTAGTTTCCATTAGCAATAGAAAATAACAATCTTCTTAAGAAAAAACATCTGACTTTTATAACTGTAAAGTGATACTGTAATACTGTTTTAATTTTTATTTATTTGCAAACTTTTGAGGTTAAACATTGTGTCCTCTGCCCCAAACAAACTACAAAATTGAATTTTTTAAGTTGGAAGTAATTTGGAAATAATCTGTTTTCACCTCCAAACCCATTTTTACAGCTAAGGAACCTGAAGTCCAGAAATTTATAATTGCTTAGGCCACTTAGACTAGAGATGAGAATCCAAGTATCTTGAAGCACAGCCATGTACACATTCTATTCAGAAAAGTTGTACAAAATCTATTTCCAAAGATGGTCTAATTGGGAAAATTTTCTCTTTCATTTTTCACAACAACCTCATTTTTCTGACTCACAGTTTCCATTTTTTTACCCTGATGTAGTGTTGTGCCCATCTACACATGGGCTGAGAAAGTTTGGTATTAATTCTTCTTTAAATGTTTGGTAGGATCCACCAGTGTTACCATCTGGACCTGGGCTTTTCTCTTTTGGAAAGTTTTTGATTACTAATTCAATTGTAACTGGTCTGTTCATATTTTCCATTTCTTCATGATTCAGTTTTGGTAAGTTGCATGTTTCTAGGAATTTATTTCTTCTAGCTTATCGAGTTTGTTGGTATATAATTGTTTATAGTGCTCTTTTATGATCCTTTGTAGTTCTGTGGTATCATTTGTAATGTCTCTTCTTTCATTTCTGATTTTATTTATTTGCATCTTCTCTCGTCCTTTCTTAGTCTAGCTAAAGTTTTGTCAATTATGTTTATCTTTAAAAAACAGCTCTTAGTTTCAGTAATAGTTTCTATTGTTTTGCTGATCTCTATTTTATTTTATTTCTGCTCTGATCTTTGTCATTTCCTTCCTTGTGCTAACTTTGGGCTTAGTTTGTTTTCTTTTCCTAGTTTATTGCAGTGTACAGTTAAGTTGTTTATTTGAAATCTTTCTTTTTCTTAATGTTGGCATTTATTCTAATGAACTTCACTTTCAGAACTGTTTTTGCACCATCCCATAGGTTTTGATATGTTGTGTTTCCATTTTTGTTTTTATTCAAGATATCTTTTTATTTCCCTTTCAATTACTTCTTGACCCATTGGCTGTTCAGGAGTGTGTTGTTAGTTTCCACTCATTTGTGAATTTTCCAATTTCCTCCTGTTTTTGATTTCTAGTTTCATACCATTGTGATCAAAAAAGATACTTCATATGATTCCAGTGTTCTTAAATTTGCTAAGACTTGCATTGTGACTTATCATACAAGATTGGTGTGTGTACTTGAGGAAAAAAAAATGTGTATTCTGATCCTATTGGATGAAATGTTCTGTATATGTCTGTTAGGTTCATTTGATCTACAATATGGTTCAAATCTAATTTTTCCTTGTTGATTTTCTGTCTGACTGACCTATCCATTATTGAAAGTGGAATATTGAACTCCCCTGCTATTGTTGTATTGTAGTCTATTTCTCCTTTCAGATCTGTTAGTATTTGCTTAATATATTTAGGTATCCCAGGGTTGGGTGCCTATATATTTACAATACAATTGTTATATTTTCTTGATGGATTGACACCTTTATCATTATATAATGATGTTTTTGTCTCATTACTGTTTTTGACTTAAAGTCTATTTTTTCTGATATAAATATAGTTATTCCTACTCTCTTTTGGATTCTCCTTGCATGAAATATTTTTTTCATGCCTTTCACTTTGAGCCTATTTGTATCTCTAAAGCTGAAGTAAGTCTCTTGGAGTCAGCATATGGTACAGTCTTGTTTTTTTTATCCATTGAATGACTCCATGTCTTTTGATTGGAAAATTCAATGCATTTACTGCCAGTAAATGCAGTAATTAGAGTAATTATCAATAGGTAAGGACTTACTAATGCTGGCTTTTCATATTTCCTTTCTTCCTTTCTTCCTCTCTTACTGCATTCCTTTGTGAATTGATGATTTTTCCCTAGTAAGGTGCTTTGATTTTCTTCTTTTTATCTTTTATGAATCTACTGTAGGTTTTTACCTTGTGGTCACGATGACGCTTACATAAAACTTACTAAAGATATAACAGTCTATTTGATACCGGTAACATTTTAACTTGATTTGCATCCAAAAACTTCATTATTTTACTCTCCCTTCTTTTATTTTTTTAAATTAGTTTTTATTAGGGTATAGTTGATTTACCATGTTGTGTTAGTTTCTGCTGTACAGCAAAGTGAATCACTTATACATATATCCACTCTTTATTAGATTCTTTTCCCATATAGGCCATTATAGAATATTGAGAAGAGCTCCCAGTACTATACAGTAGGTTGTTATTAGTTATCTATTTTATATAAAGTAGTGTGTATTTGTGGAATGAAAAAAAATGATACAAATGAACTTATTTACAAAACAGAAATAGAGTCATAGTTGTAGAAAACAAACTTATGGTTACCAAAGGGGAAGGGAAGAGGAGGACAAATTGGGAGATTGGGATTGACATATACACTCTTTTATGTTTTTGATGTCATTATTTACATCCTTTTGTACTGTGTATCCATTAACAAAATATTGTAGCTATAATTATTTTCATACTTTTGCTTTTTAACCTTTACATTATAGTGAAATAGTTAACATAACACTATACTAAGATATTAGAATATTCTGACTCTTACTATATGCTTACTCTTACCAGTGTGTTGTATATTTTTCTATGTTTTCATGTTACTAATTAGTGGATAGTTCAGATACTCTAGCTTTATACTATAGGTTAAGTTAAGGCTAGTGTCAAATTTTTTCTAACAAATCCTTGGCTTAGCAATTTGGTATATATACTGGCAAATGGAACTGGTCATTATTATAGAAAGAGTCAATTTTCTGGTCCCATGTAGATAAAGTCTAAGCCAGTTTATTTTGCATAAGTCTTAGTTTTTGAAGAGATATATGAATGGTGTCAGGGAAAATGATACAATATGCTGGATCCATAGTGAGAATGCAATAAATATTTCTTTAAATGAATTGGATTTTAGCCAAAAGTGTGCATCATATTCCTCAACAGGAAAACAAACCACAACATTGCTTGGAGCATATGAAAAGTTGCCCTGGCAACTTTCATCTATTTAGTGGTCATATTGATTGTACATCACGTTGACTTCCTACAGAGTTAATTTCTCACTTCTTCAGATTGTAATGTCAGCACAGTTGTACATCTTTCTGCTTCTTACCCCAAAATATAATCACAGTCTATATCCCAATAGCTAAAATGCATAAAACCTATGACTCAGTTAAAACTCTGTTCCATTTTGACAATTTGAGAAATGGTTAATAAGTTGAAAAATGCTTGTGCAATATAGTTTAAGGTCATTTTATTTTATAGCATTGTAAAGTAAAAGTATACCACTGATAAAGTTTGATATTTAGGCTTTGAGGGTGGAAAGTATTTGTAGACTAGATTAAAGAGATGATATCGGAGATTATAGGACTGGGTTGAGAAGGAAGATTTGAGGATCAACAACTCTTAGGAATCCTAAAAACATGTAGCCCTTCTCCTAATCAAGGCCACTTGGATGTGATTTCAGAATTGTTAACAGCAAGCTGGATGATCTTAGGAAAACCACAACTTTTCTGGGCATCAATTTCAACTGCCAAAGAAGCACAAACCTCAGAATTGTTGTGAGAATGTAATGAGGTACATTTCTTATCACTGGAAACACACTAGAAACCAAGTATAAGAATATGACTAAAGTGGCTGATAAATAGTTGCTGCCTCAAGCCCCCCTATTTCTTACCTGCACTCTCTGATCAAGTCCACCTCTCTCTTGGGTCCCTTCTACCTAATCAGTGTGCATAACCAATACTTGTTCAACATTTTGATTATTACCTCTTTACAACAAGGTTATATACATAGCACAGACCCAGTGAATGATTGCTAACTGGCTAGTAATCCACGTGGAAGTAATTTCAATTGTTAGGTATGACATATAATTATTAAACATTATTTTATATTTTGAAATATATAATCATTTTGAGGTTGTTTTCCCTTAAAATATATTATAATTAATATAATTTCTTTTCAAATATACATAAGAGACACTAATGAAAAAGTATAGGAACAAAAGTCACACCAGCTAAAATACAGAATTTCAGCCATGTGCTAGATTTGGAGAGTGACATGGATCTGCCAAAATAGCTTTTCAGAAGCCAGATGTCACTGCTGGGGAAATACTTTCCACTCCTGCTCATTTAATTCTCAAATTACTAATTAGCCTTAGCCCACACAGAACTAAAAGTATTCACTGAGAAAAGATGTCTTGACTTTCAGTTCTACTTAGATTTCACACTTTTTGCTGTTACTCTTGTTGGTGCATCCTTTCTTCCTGGGTTCTTCCCCTCTGTGCCCCTGTCCTCCCTTACTCACTGTTCATGTGCAGAGTTAATCAAATGTCCCTGTCTCCATTTAGATGTCAGTGGTCATCTCAAATTTAGCAAGTCCGAAACCTACACCTGTCCCAAGCCTTTCCCTCTCTCAGTAAATTACTTTTTCATTCCCAGTTTTCAGAAACAGTAGGTCCATTGAAGCATCTGTGTTTTCTCTTTCTTTCCCAGACAACTGTCAACACATCCAAACATTTGATTCTGCAAAGTATTCTAGAAACTAAAAACTTTTGCCATTATCTCTTGTCTAGATTATTGCAAGAAGCTCTTTAGTGTGTTCCCAGATACTATCCATGTGCTCCACTATCTACTCTCAAAATATCAGCCTTTGAAGATTTAGGTGCCTACGTGTCATTCTTCTTCTCATAATCCTCACTTGGCTTATCTTCTCACTGAGAGGAGGAAACAAATCCTCTCTGATTGTCTATGAGACCCGCTCTACTGTCTCCCACTAGCTTTCCTCCTCTCTGCAATGATGCCCTTCTTCTTTCTAAAACAGTCCTTGGTACTTGCTATTGTTTTCTGTATTGGATATTCTTCCCCAAGATAGAATCACTTCTCCCTGGTATCCACTCAAATGTCAACTTAAAGTTAACGCCTTTCTTTTCACCCTGTGTAAAACAACAATCTCTGCACAGTACATGTATCACCTTCCCCAGACTTTATCTTTTCTGCAACACTTATCACCATCTGAAATATTATATAAGAACTGATGATTTTTAAAACTTCTGTGCTCTAACAGAACATAAGCCCCAGGAAAGGAAGCTATATATTGTTAAATGACTGAGTCAAGTGTCTATAACATATTAAGCACCTTCCTTGATACTAATGATACAGAGATTTTAGAAAATGACCCTTTATCTCAGAGTTCTCATAAGTTTCTACCTCTAGGTTTGGACTAGCGACAGAGGGAATATATCCTACTATACATTGGGTTAGTCTTCTCAAAGTAGATAACTTTCATGTATACTCTCTCAAGTAAGTGGTACTGAGACTAGATATGGTACTACCCTAAAGATGAGTGAGTTTCTTGGATAACTTTAAAGTGTGAAAATGGAAAAATGCTTAAATCCATCCCTTCTTATAAATGTGTTCATAAAAATTGATTTATTCTAAGTCAGCTCAATATCGTCACTAGTTAATTAGAAAAATAATTCAGAAGATTGGGAGAAGTGAAAATTGCATGTTTATTTACAAAGTAAGTTAAAAGGAAAAAAGAAATGTGAATGTTGAATGCTAGCTCTGGATGTGCTTTTTCACAAGGTTCTTTTCTGCATCCACTGACACTGATTGTGGGGAATTTCAATTCAAAATACGAGGACAAAGTTTGTGGGCTAAGGGGGTGTGTACAACCAGAAAGAACGTGGCCCAGCTGCGCATGTAGAAGGAGTCACACCAAAAATTATTTAATTTTCCATCCAGTCTTTAAATTTATATTAGTCACTCAATTGAGAAGTGTGTCTTAAAACCCACCTGTGATGACAATATTTTTATTTTTTATCTTTCTTTTTTTACATTTTTATTGAAATATAGTTGATTTACAATGCTGTGTTAGTTTCAAGTGTACAGCAAGGTGAATCAGTTATACTTATACATATATCCACTCTTTTTTAGATTCTTTTCCGATATAGGCCATTAGAGAGTATTGAGTAGTTCCCTGTGCTATACAGTAGGTCATTATTCGTTATCTATTTTATATATAGTAGTGTGTATATGTCAATCCTAATTTCCCAATGTTCATTTTTTCCTAAACATTTTTTCCTAAACAATAACACCAAATAAGCAATGTCTGGAATAAGCATATGCAACATAAACATTATTAATTTGGAAAATAAATTCTCTTTGCCATTTTTCCTAAGTGAAGATTTGTAAAATTGCCATTTTACATTGCCAACGAATTCTACAAATCAAAATAAAGTGACTTGAAATGGAAATGTCATTCTGTATTCCTGATTAAGTCAACCGGATTAATTTTGTACTTATTTGCAATTTATAGCAAAATCTGTATTCATTTTTGCCACTCAGTCTACTTGGTACAGTTACTAAACATTCCTATCAATATTGGAGACAAGATGGAGCACATGATTAATCCAAACACCTAAACATAATTTGCCTGATCTTAGCTAATGTATCTTGTATTGACAACATCTAAAGTACTTAAGAAATAAGCATACAAAATGTTACTCACCAACCTGTAAACGTCAACCTTATTTGGAGGCAATATTATGTGTGAAATGCTTCCTTGATTTAAATTTCCCAGCATAATTGAGAATGTTTTAATAAATCCTCCATATTAAAAATAATCTGGTTATAACAGGACAAGAAAAATTAGACTCATTTGATAATATTCTCATTTAAATACTTAGCACTGTGCTTGTATTCAATGATTATGTCAAGTAAATCCTCCAAATTGGCAGTAAAAATGTAATTGCCTGAGAAATAATATAATAAAATACTGAACAACAAATATTTGGAGTCTACATTATAACTTCAGAAGAAGTCAATGACAAAAGAATTATAGTGTTTTGTTCTTGATATTTTAGACTTATCACTTGAGACTGTTTATGCTGCAGCTATGTAAATTGATGGTTTAGAATAAAAAATGCAGTGTTAGAGAATTCACTTTTTTTGTCTCTTAAAAGCAAAGAATAAAATGATAAAATCAAATTCTTTATTATGGATTAATTAAAGGAAAGGTAATCTCCCTAGGAACACATAGATTCAGTACAATTTCCTATATTTTTTCCAACTCTAACCATGTATCTGTTCCTTGATCATTGCTTCTCATGATGAAAGAGACTCAATTCTTATTAACACCTTGAAAGTAGGTTTCATTCTCAGCTTTGACTGTCTGGCTAATTTCACTTTACAGCTGGAGCTTGGGTCCACAGTACATCCCTGAGAACCTTTCATTTGAGCCTTCCAGAGAGAATCACATCTCTTTATTGACTCAGTAAATGTGCAATGAATAAAGTATCAACTGCACATTATTTTAAATAAGGTGATGTATTTCTTCACTTGACAGTGAAATCTTTGAAAGTGTGGATCAAGTGTTTATCACCACTGAAACCAAAGAACCTCAGTTCCTAATGTGTAGAGGTGATTCAATACATGTTTCTTGAATTTAGTTAAATAGATTTGAAGTGAGCTTATAAAGCAGGAAACTTACTTTAATACACTCTAGAAAGCTCCTTAATTTCTATTTATTCATCCTAACAGCAGTATGCCAAACATTGTGGGTTTATAACAGTCTTGCAGACTCGAGTGATTGACAGAATAAAAAATTGCAAGGAAAACCTCTTTCAATAAGAACCACATTCACTCCTATATCCATTTATAAAGCTTTTGCCAAATACCTAATGTATGCAGGACACACAGCTTATTTCTGGCAATACAAAGACATCCCTTCCCTCAAGGGTCTTCAAACCTAGTAGGATGCTTTCAGTCATGTTACAGTAGGGATACTGGATTTCTTCTAAGAAACAGTTGTTTTCCCCAGCACCTCATTTCTTACAATCCTGTAGTACAAAATCATAGGGAAAAAGTTAATTAATGAAGACAACACACTGATATGGACCTTAAACACTTAATATAAATGCAGAACCTGAATGTAGAAGCTGACAATTCTCAGTCAGCTTCAAGCTGTCAATAACCATTGGCTTCCCTTCCACATAAGCTGAATTAGCATACACTGCCTCTCCTGTTTCTGAATCAGGGCCTCCTAGCCCTCTGGTAGCCAGAACCTGGGCCCCAGTCAGCACCATCTCAACATGAATCTTTCCCTGACCCTCCAGTTGGTCTTACAGAGGGAACAGGACAGTACCCTCAGATTGCTCCCCCTGACACCAATGACTCTGTACCTTCATGTGGTACACATGGCCTCTGATGCTCTGAGACTCGAAGCAGGCAATGCTGTCATGATTTGGGAGCAGTTTTCCTACAGATGTGTTTGGTGTGAATTACTGTACACTCACCATCTCTGTTCTCACTCTGTGCTTCCACATGTTGGATATCTTGCTTTTCTCATTTCCACGGAACAGCTGCTGAGTATAGACAGAGAAGTGAACAGAATGAGATGTGACCTCTGCTTCTATGAAGTTTACATTCCCTGAACATAGAATACATTTGAGGTCTATGTGCTTTTGTTCATGCTTTTTTCTCTCTTCCCCTTATGATCTTCAAAAGGCTAAACATGAACACTCACTACTTTTAGAAGTGTTTGTGTATGTGTGTGTGTGTGTGTGTGTGTGTGTGTGTTTGACACCGTGTCCACCTTCCAAACACATACATATACACGTACACAGAAGTCCCCCTAATAAAGTATTTTTTTCTTTTTCTATCAAAAAATTTCTTGCTGCATGTAGATGACACTTTCTTTTTCTCTTTACTACCTACAAGACCTAGCACAGTATCTCAAACACCTTCCATGGCCACCTGAAGAGTAATGTATAAATAAATAAATGAGCAAATGATGAGCCCAAGTTTGCAGTCATCCACTTATATGAGAGCAATTAAAAATTGTTTAAAACTTGCTACTTTGTGATAGATGACTATTTTCAAATATCAACTGTCTCTGCCTGTGTGATGATTATACTTCCCCAGCCCCTTGATGTGAGGCTAAGCCAAATGCCTTGCTTTGCCCAATAAAATGAAGCAGAAGTAATGTTACCCATTCCTCAGCAAAAACGTGAAGAACAGTTGCATAGTTTCCTCACATCTCTGTTTCCCCTGTGCCCTGAGACAAATATGCCCAGATGGGGGCTTTGTCTTCAGTCTGACTCTAAGGCATAGGGGATATGGAACAGTATCTCAGCATGTACAGGGGACAAAGAGTCAACCTTTGCTGTTTCAAGCTATTGAAACTTGGGGTGTTTTTTTTTTATTATAGTGCAGTTGAGTCTAAGCAAAATGATTAATGGACTATCAAGGACTTGCTTATTTGATGGAGGAATTATCCAGATCTGAGACCCTGAAATCATGTAAAGGAAGAATGTATCATCATTCCCAGAGAGTGAACTGGGCATCAAGCATTCATCACTCTTACATTTATAGTTCTTATGACCCCATTGAGGTAGTGATACTAAGTCCAATCTCTTACTGCTTGCCATAGGATAGGCCAATAAATTGAGAGATGAGCTGTTGGGACAAGGAATGTCAACTTTATTCAGAAAGACAACAGACCAAGAAAATGGTGGACTAGTGTCCCAAAGAACCATCTTCCCAAAGTTGTAATTTCTGCAAGTGAAGGGGGTGTGGTTGGTTGTTGTAAACTTCTTGGTGCCGGGTTGATTCCTTTGTTCTTGCAGCCGTCCACGTAAGTCTGGTCAAGATGTTCCTATAAACCTCCAACAAATCAAATGTCATTCTCTGTTCCACAACTGTTTAATGGAAACGTGTTATACCTTTAAAGGTCAGAGCCCTGAGAATAGTCTCGCCTGTGTATTTCAGGCTCTAGACAACATTCTTTTACAAAAGGTGCAGAGCCAGCATGACTAAGCACAGGCAACAGGGCACAAAGATTAGAGTTCAAGGACTAGATCCAATAGGTAGTCAGTTTGTTCTCTGTTTCAGTAGAATTTATAGATGAGAAAGGAGGCAAAATTAATAAAATTACATTGGTTGAGCTTTTACTACCTTCCTGCGCTATATAAGGTTTTAATTCTTACAGTTGTTCTAGAGGTGGTGACTTATATAAATACAGAGACCTTAATACTTGGCTTTTCATTCCGTATGTCTGTGAGGTATGTGTGTTTGTGTGTGAATGTGTGCAGTCAGGGCAAGGGCAAGTGATGGTGGGGGAGGCATACAACCATGGCTGCTTGTACCCATAACACCTTTGGGTTTTGTAGAGTGGCTCAAGTTCCTATTCTGTAGCCTATTTTCTTATTTGCAAAATAGGTAATGATGCTTCCTACATCATAATGATGCTTCCTACATCAAAATACAATTGTGAAAATAAATATCAAATACTACATGCAACAATCCTTTGAAGGTACAATTTCTTCTATCTATGTTAGAGTCCTCTGCTATTATTAGCAGGGGAGAAGGAGGGTCTCACTTCTGACTTTTCCTAATGAGTCAGCAGAGCATGGATGGAAGAAGGCAAACATTTTTACATGCACATGTCCCTGGTGGAGTAAGAGAGAAAAGTAAATATAATTTAAATTTAAAACTAGTTCCAAGTGCCTATAATTTCCCACTATCAAATAGATAGGAAAAGATTCATGAACTCTTCCTTTATTAAATGAAAGAAGGGAAATCAGAAAGCAAATAAAAATGTAGCTTTTGACGGCAAGCTAGCTGAAGTTATCTCACTTGGAATTAATATTGCGCAGAATTGCAAAATATCTTGGAGGTTCACAGACCAGTATCATCACTGGACAGTGTGGCAAACTGATGCATGAAGAGGGGAACATGTCTTGCCTGAGATGATTCTAGTACTTAGGTCACCTAAGATGGTTTAACAAATTTCAGGAGGTCAGAGTTTGGATGGGTTGAAATTTTGTCCTCAAATAAAATAGTGTTGAGTAAATTTTATTTTTCTGTCCCTAGGTGTAATGCAGGTAGTGCTTAGCGCTCATCTGGGTTCTGTGCTACTTGAAATCTACACCTTAAAATTCATGTCTTTTATTTGCTTTAACATTGGCCCAGTTCATATTCTAATTTATTCTATCCTGAAGGGAACTGAATTCTGATAAGCAAATGGCATGGTATCAGGAGGCAAAAGGAATCTGTAGGAGGATAATTCCCTTTGTTTACTTATTATAAGCCTATCCTTCAAACCTTGATTACATTAAATGAATAGTCTAACTTTAGAGCTTAGAGGGCAAAACCATTGTATGCCAACATAGCTAAACAGAAGCTAAAGTTTTAATGAGCATTAAGCAGGTTCCTCTGAGTTAAGATCTATGAAAATGATTCATGAGTGCTTTAAGTGAACAATGTTTGCGTTGATTAAAGGGAAGATTCAGATGCCTGAATCCTTTTGAATTTTACAAGGCGTTTGGAGCATCAAGGAGAAATATTAGACTGCAGCTAAAAAATACCACTATTTGCAAAAGTTCAAATATTGTTAATTGATGTCTCTTTAAGATAGCAATTTTAATAATAACAAATATAATAGGAAGCATAAGTGAGCATTCATTAATAGTTTAGTATAAATTCATCTACTCTGCTAAAATAAAACCTCAAAGTTGGCTTTTTGAAGGGAACTGAGCACAGGGCCTTTTAAGAAAGGCAGGTCTGGATCAGATACCAGGATGGAGGCCATTGCAAATGCCAGGACATAGGAGAGGACCATAAAAGAGAAGTTGGGAGGGGACCAAAGGAAAACTTCAAAGATTTGCATAAACCCTGTCTACATGAGGAAAGTTATGCAAAGATAAATTAACCACGAAACATTCACGTATGCAATCTGCATTTTACCTTCAAAACAAGACTAGCCAAGAAAGACATTACATTTCAAAAACCAAGAAAATGACCAAAATTATGAAAAAAAAGAAAAACAAATCAAACAGGAATCTGGGACTATTTTGGAGCTTTCTTAGTTGGATATAGGATCACTCATTCTTTTACAAATTTTTATTGATTTTCTCTAAATATAAAACACCCATGGGTCACACTCTCAAGAACCCCCAATATAAAATGATGGTGAGACAAATATTTGATGAGAGCCATAAGGAATGCTTCATGAATTCAGAGGAGAAGGAGAACCTTCTATATGGATAAATTGGGGATACTTTGTGACAACAAGCAAGGCATCGAAGAGGCACTGTGGGTATATTTTAAGTATACAGGCTATGGAAGCAGAGTTCTGTAGGTCAGCTACTGGCTCTTTGACTCACTACTGACTCGCCCTTGGGCCAGTTGAATTAGTTAATACCTGGAAAGCCCTTAGAAATGTGCCAAGTATTTTTCTGTTTCATTGGGGAAAGCTTCTACCAGTCTGAGAAGTTGATGAGGGTTATAGAAAAACGGAGAGAATGAGCAGTGAAGGCAGTTTGCATGAAGATGCCGTGAGCAGAGTCACAAGACAGAACTGAGCAGGTGAAGAAGCTGAGAAGCAAGGCCATCCTGTGGTCTCTGAACCCTTACAGCATGTATCTGCTTCTCTTTTATGGGGCAGATCCCTTGCTTCACATCACACCAGTTTATGGACATGGCATGGCCCCACACAGCTGGTACCTGGGAAAAAGTGGTTAAATACTCACTGATTTCATGGATGGGTGCTGGTCAAATAACACAATAAAACACAGGCATGCCTTGCACAACCTCCGAAGCCGAGACCTGGAATCTCTCTTGGGCTTTACGTCCTACTTTTCTTCCATGTTCATCTTGGATTTCAGTCCTCTGCACAGTTTTATTCTCCCTGCTTGTTGCTCTCCCATGCCATAGTCAGTTCATCTCTTTACCTTCTTCCAAATCTATTCTTAGGTGTAAATACACTTTCTTTCTTACCAGATTATAAGCTTATCCTCAGATATTTGGTGAAACCCATTTTCTCTAGAAGCATCCTCCCAAGACCACATTTCATGCTTATCTTCCTTCAGTCACATATCTTCAGGATAAATCTTTATATAACATGAGCATCAATAGATATATCTAGTTATATCATTATTTGTGACTCATATGATCCTTGTACCTGTGATTGGCCTCCTTGAAGGGTTACGAGTGAATTTCCTTTCAGGACCTCTCCAGTAGTGATACCACGTCGGCCTGGTTTCAGAGATAAATGTGAAATATCTAATTATCTGTTTGGTCAGTAATGTTGCTGGATATTGCACAGAGAGACCAGTAGTAACATTTTAGGATCTAATTTCAAATTTCAGTAACAGCTCAATATATAAGAGCTCTAAGAGAAGACTGAAATTTAGCTACCTTCAATGATGATTCAAATGAGACCTATATCATTAAGTTTGTACCAAGAGAATGAATTTTGCATTCAGACACCATAGATACTGCCCCCCAAATCACAAACACACGAGTCCACAGTGTGGTGCCAGGGGCCCAGAGAGCCTCAGTAGAATGTGGGTTATCTTTTGGAGTGCCAAAGAGTTGTGGCAAGCTATTATTTCTTTCATTAAAATCCAAACAGATTTGTTATTATAATGTATAATGCAAAATGTATATCATTAAAAAATTTTAACCTGAAACTCAGAGTCTGTAGATTCCAGCAGCTGTTTTGGACAACTACCCCTTGTGCTTTGGAGTAATTTGTTCCCCTTCAATGGGGAGTAAAAGAGTTGAGAAGAACCCCATGGAGACACCTCTACCATACAGAGAATGTATTGAATCTCTAGATGGACCACTTCCCTTCGTGTGACTGGTACCACCAGGAGCTGCCTTTACAATGCCTGAAAGAAAATTTCTTTCCCTAAAGAGAATTTCTAAGCGAAGAGCCTTCAAGATAAAATACACTGTGTCCTGCCTTGCCATTGTAATTAGTCAAACTGTTTTGTTTAATTAGAGTAAATGTGTTCGGAATGCTATAATTACTTGTTAGAGGGAAAAACATTTGCTCTAATTAGGTATTCATTAGAAATTCAAAAATCACTTAATATTAGCAATTAAAACGGGAACTGTACTTTGAGATTGAATTTCCCACATCAGTAAACTAAACAGCCCAACACACACTGGTTCTGCATTTTGCTTAACTGACAGCAATGCTGGGGGGCACAGAAGGGAAGAGAAAATAGCAGACTTAATTGGAAAACTCGTGGTGGGGTGACCAAGATCTGGAATAGCCCTCGGAAGTAACTGATGCAGAGGGCTGGGTGAAAATCCGATGAACCATTTGTTTAGAATAGAGCTTAGAGAAGGGTGGGGCAGGAATGAAGTCAGAGGGAGGAGAGGAAGAAAGCAAATTATTCATCCAACAAATAACTGGGCCCTTTCAACGTGCAGAGCAGCCCGTGTTCATACAGAGAGCAGACTTTTGAGGAACTCAAGGATTAATGAAAAACAACAGCAAACAACATGATAGTTAAAGCTTAGGAAAAAAATCACAGTACAGTGTTATAAATTGCACTGGGCAAAATGATAAAATGTCACATAAATGATAGAGTATGAGGCTTAACATCTGTGTCAAAGAAACAACAGTCCCTCAGGCAGGAATTAATCAGGCAGCTTTGTCCAATGCGTAAGGTGTTTGTTTGTTCCTTTATTTGACTGAGAGAAGGGAAGGGTATTGCTTTCCTAAGTAAGAATGCAGGGTCATGGATATAAAACATTTTAAAAATATGTATTTTGGTTTGCATTAAGAATGTAATTTTGTAAAAATTTTGGCCAGATGGTTTCTTGCTACCTTGTTTGAAAAAAAAAATTTTGGCTTATTTTTGAAGTGCCATTGAAGCTATTTTCCTAGATGAAACAAAACAGTAGCAAAGTCTAAATCAAGGTCAAGGCGATGGTGTTTGGATAGGAGCTGACTCATACATCTCTTTTTAAAGACAACTTCCCT
The DNA here is from genome assembly GCF_026419965.1 of Kogia breviceps. NCBI lineage: Eukaryota > Metazoa > Chordata > Mammalia > Artiodactyla > Physeteridae > Kogia > Kogia breviceps. The sequence goes on from NC_081311.1 coordinate 94,238,073, forward strand.
GTTAATTTTTTCTCTTCCTTTCCATGAAAACTCCCAAAATTGTATGTTTCAATCCCTGGAGTAAAGTTAGAATATTTTGGTTTTCTTTTAAAACTATTCCAACCTTCAGTGACAATTGCCACTCAGTAAACAGTGTGTGTTTTTTCACTTTAGACAGTTGCCACTTCTTTCATATACAGGGTGCTATTTTTCTATTTTCTGATTCACCTCTATCCATGTCATCAATCTTGGCAAAGGAAGGCTATATCATGTACAGCCCATTTGACTGTTTTGACTGAGCTGAGGGGCTATTACCTGCTTGCTGATAACTTGTTAAATAACTAGCTGTCAAAATGATCATGCTGGCTGGGTGTTAAAGCACAGCAACAGTGGCTGAGAGAGACTGTATTTTACTACTGCGTAAGGACTCTGGCAACAATGGAACCATGGGTTCTATGGAGGTTTGTCCTTCCCTGGAGGTCCTGGCTTAAACACCACTTATTTGGTGGTTCAATTTCCTCATTAATTAAATGAGCATAACAGTGTTTGTGATTGGTCTTGGTTTTGGAAAAAAAAATTTAGGAAGTATTTGTGTGTACACGTTCGTAGCAGCATTATTCACAATAGCCAAAATGCAGAAGCATTGCAAATGTCAACAGACAGACGAATGGACAAGCAAAATGTTGCACATACATAAGCAATGGAAAATTGCTTTGCCCACACACTCACTTATTTGCTCTTTTAATGAACACTTTTCCATCCACTTCCCACGTTGCAGATTCTGTGCCTGCTTCAAGACCCTCACCATTCAGTGGCAAGAGAGACTGGCTCCTTCTTATCTGCCCCCATCATAGGCTATACATGCTCTGCTCATCCCCCAAATGCCTGGAGGTCTCAGGATCTCTCTCCCATCCTATCTTCTTAAGTTTCCTTCCTCAGCCATTTCCATATAGCAGATTACCACCTCAATACTATGACTCTAAAATTTGTCTCCACCCCTAGGCTCTTTTATGGGTCCAGCTGTCTCGAGAACACCACTGCATGTATATTTCTCAGGCACCTAACATCGAACAGGTCAGATCTCTTCTTGTCTTTCCCTTTGAACCTGTGCATCATCTGTCGGTTCCTGCTTCAGTGAGTAGCTCCTCCACCCAGGCTATTGCCTATGCCTCATCTTATGTCAACAGCCTTAACACTTTTCTCAGCCTCAGGAAGCACTTACAATGAATCCCTATGAAAATTTTTATCATGGTCCCTTTTTATGCCTCAAATCCACTTGCTTGTTTCCTTCTCACTATCGTCTTCTTTGTTTAGAATACATAATTGCTCAATCTCAGGCAACCTAAAATTTATCTTTGAACTTAAGTAACTTCAAATATAAAGAGGTTTCTTTTTAAAAAACATGTTTCCATATTCACTTTATCTATGTTTTCTTTAATATGTATGTATTTATTTCTTTATTTGGTTGTACTGGGTCTTAGTAGCAGCAGGCGGGCTCCTTAGTTGTGGCATTCATGTGTGATCTATTTCCCTGACCAGAGATCGAACCTGGGCCCCCTGCATTGGGAGCACGGAGTCTTAACCACTGTACCACCAGGGAAGTCCCGTAAAGAGGTCCTTACAGCCTGTTTCCCTCCAATCCATTATCTCCTCTGCAGAGAGTAAGATTTCTCATGTGGTTAAAATAATAATATTTACATTATATTTATAAACATAATATTTGATATTCATGAATACCTTAAATCTCTCACAAGCAAATCTCAAGTCAAAAGATAAATAAATCCAAATTGCAAAATTTCTAGAAAAAGAATGATAATGAGAACACTATATTTTAGAACCAAAATGAAGCAAAAGAAATGCTCAGAGGAAATATTATTTTAAATACTCATATAAATAGACAAGAAATAATGAAAGTGAATGAATTAAGCATCTCAGTGAAATTTAAGAAAAGAAGTTGAAAAATAACAGCAAAATTAAACTGAAGAAAATAAGAAATAATTGAAGATAAAATACAAATTAATCATTTAGGGAAAAGCTGATAAGAAAACTGCTAATAAATAAGTAACTTACTTTTGTAGCAATATAAAATTAATAAAGAATAACTTTACTGATAAAAAGATAAAACACAAAATAAAGACATAATCACTGAGACAGGAAGAGCAGAATAAAAAACATAGGAGACATTTCTTTTTTGCAAACTCAAAGCAAATAAATAGAAACTGGATAAAATGGATGCCATTTTAACAAACTATCATTTATCTAAATGTCTTCATGAGAGAAGAAACTAAATAGATTGATTTACACCAAAATAAGTAAATCAAATACACACAGCAAGTGAAAAGCTTTGACAACAGTATATTGCTAAAAGAATGTCAAAAACATGGTTTCAGAGCAGAATTACACCAAACAAACATATCACTCTAATAATATTTAAACCATTCCAGATTTAAGGGTAAAAGGGCCATCACTAAATCATTTTACTGAAGAAAATATGATATTGATTCAAAATATAAAGATGATAAAACAAAAAGAAAACCTACAGAATAATTTATTTTATGAAACTCCATTTCAAGAATTCAAGGATGGTTCACTATTAAGAAATATGTTAATACAATTGATAGCATAGTTTCATATAATTATAGAAATTATATAAACCTCTCCATAGAAACAGAAATTTGACAACTTTCAACTTTATTCTTGAGAAATAACCCACAACTGTAATATGATAGAAATTGAGGACTACCTATTTAAACATGTTGTGTACACACACACACACACATCTCAAATACGGCTTAATAAAAGGAGAGACCCTAGTAACTTTATCACTTTTAAAAGTCAGGAAAAAGACACAGATGCCCACTCTCTCCTAACTCCTAAAATTATTTAACTTTTATTATTATTGTTTTTATTTTTTAACATCTTTGTTGGGGTATAATTGCTTTACAATGGTGTGTTAGTTTCTGCTTTACAACAAAGTGAATGAGTTATACATATACATATGTTCCCACATCTCTTCCCTCTTGTGTCTCCCTCCCTCCCACCCTCCCTATCCCACCCCTCTAGGTGGTCACAAACCACCTAGCTGATCTCCCTGTGCCATGCAGCTGCTTCCCACTAGCTATCCACCCTACGTTTGGTAGTGTATATATGTCCATGCCACTCTCTCACTTCGTCACAGCTTATCCTTCCCCCTCCCCATATCCTCAAGTCCATGCTCTAGTAGGTCTGTGTTTTATTCCCATCCTACCCCTAGTCTCTTCATGACATTTTATTTTTAGGTTCCATATACATGTGTTAGCATACGGTATTTGTTTTTCTCCTTCTGACTTACTTCACTCTGTATGACAGACTCCATATCCATCCACCTCACTACAAATAACTCAGTTTCATATCTTTTTATGGCTCAGTAATATTCCATTGTATATATGTGCCACATCCTCTTTATCCATTCATCTGTTGATGGACACTTAGGTTGCTTCCATGTCCTGGCTATTGTAAATAGAGCTTCAATGAACATTTTGGTATATGACTCTTTGAATTATGTTTTTCTCAGGGTATATGCCCAGTAGTGGGATTGCTGGGTCGTATTTAACTTTTAACTGGAGGCATTATCAGACAAACAAAAGATATTAGAGAATTAAAAGTGTTATGGAGAGGGTTAAAATAGACCCACCCACACCCACACCCACACCCCCTCACACACTATCTGTAGAGTATGTGACTGTAAAACAGGAAAACCCTGAAGAGTCAAAAAGGAAAAAAAACTACTAAACACAGTAAATTAACTCAATGGATAGCAGGTTATAGAGTTAATATTCAATGGTAGTAGCCTTCATATACATACATAACTAATAATATATAATAGAAGAAAAGACTTCACCTTTAATAGAAGAAAAAAAGCCTAAGAATAAATATAACGAGAAATGTGCAAAAAACTACTATACACAGAAACTTTAAAAACAACAACAACAAAACTTCCAAGGACACATAGACCTGATGAATAGAAATATATAACATGTTCTTAATAGAGTGACTCAGTCTCATAAATATGTCAATTCTAGATAATTTATAAATTAATGCTGTCAGTGAAAATACCAAGATTTATTTCCAGAATTATATGTTAATTCTAAATCCTATATAAAACTTGAACAGTAAGTATGGCTTTAATAGCACTGGAAGTAAAAAGGCAACAAGGAAATATAGTTTGAGAGATATTAATATACTATAAGGATTCAACAGTTTTAAAATGTAGTACTGGCAAATGAATAGAAAATCAAAGCAAGGAAACAAAATAGAAAGTTCAGGAATAGACCCAAATATTTATGAAAATTTTATATAAAACATACGCAGTATCTCAAGCCAAAATAGATTACTAGATGTAAACAAACAATTTTATGTAAGGTCTTGAAAACACATGTAAAGATAAATGAGGAACTGGGAAAACATTGTTATCTTATTCAGAGCAACATTTTTGCAATAGCAAAAATTGAAAATCATGCAAGTGATCAATTCGGACTAGATTCACCTGTATCCACAGAGTAGACTCCTAAGCAGTTGGAAATTAATGAACCTGTACAGGCAGATGTCCAGAATATATTGTTAATTGAACAAAGGAAGAGTAAGAGATGTGTGCATATTTTGCTACCTTTTGAGTAAGCAAGAAATCCTGAAAGGCTACACTACACTTTTTACTCCTGGGCTTTGCATATGCCAATCCTCTGTCTAGGTGAGTATTTCCTCCTTTGTCTCCAGATCATTCCTACTCATTCTTCAGGTCTCCCTTACTATGTATCTCTGGAAAATGTTATGGTCTCTGTGGCCCGGTAATTTGTTGGAACTCTTCCCCTGTGCTCATCTCAACTCAAGCTTCGTTTATCTTTATCAAAAAATACTGTATTTGTCTATTTGTTTACTCCTTAAATTCATCAAATAAATGACTATAGTTTGGTCCTTGTTTTATTTCTTTCATCCACCAAATTGCATGAAAAAAAGACTGAATAAATTCAATGAAAGAATTGCCACACTATTAGTGACACAATATAAATTCAGTGTGATCATAGGAAAAGCTACATCTTAGCTTTCTTGCAGGAGGGCAACGAAGGTATCCACAAAGGGTTTACTTCGTGGTGTCCTCTCCCCTTACCACCTACCTCATCCTTCCCTACAGAATAACTCGTCACATGCTTTTTCTTTTCATCTTCTTTAAAGAGACCTAGTCTTATTAAAGAGATATGAGTTGAGTGTACATTTGGGAAAAGTATTTTAAGTCTGTCAAGATTTGTATGTAAGATGAGTCCATGCCTCTTCCTAAAAAATGAAATACAGTATATTCGTTCAAGGTGAGAAAGTGATGGTCATTGATCAGGCCCATGCTACATTCCAGGGGCTTTGCCAGGTCTTTGGCCTAAGTTGTCTCTCCAAATAAGAAGGCAGTGTGCCATAATGAAAAGAGAAAGGGATTTCTGGTCACAGTGATAAGCTGGTGGACATGTGAAGAAAAAATATTTTTCTTTTACTCTTTAAGCTGACACATCACCATTATGGTTTATTTCAGAGCAAATATTTTTTCTTGCTCTTTCACTTGACTAACCTACAACTTGTGAGTGTCTCAAGCTACTGCAAAATCTCAGTAGCCATGAGATGAGAAAAATGGTGCTATTTATTGGGAACAAAAATAATTTAATCTTTGATATTATCTGAATATCTTCCCCTTGGTGTCCTGGGGAACTAAACTAGTCCCCAAGGCATCATTCAGAAATGTGTAAAGGTGGATCCTCAGGAAAATGATCTTAACAGTGCTTCCAGGTTGGTGGCAGTGACACAAGTAGTCATATTAGTGTACAATGTCTAATTTTTCCCCATCTTACAAAAATAGATAAATAAAACCCTCCCTTTTTATACCACATGGTACAACTCTGTACACCCTTGGTTAATGCTCTGACACAAAGTTTGTTCTAGCACTACCTCACCATATTTTCAGGTTTTTAAAATTGTTTTTAAAAAGTCTTTCATCCAGTTTTTTATGGTAATTTTTGGCAGGAGGTTTGCTCTTAGTGACACAGCCCAACATTTGCAGCAAAAGAAGATGTCTGTGCTAGCATCCTGGGAACACACTGCTACTCTTGCATTAAAAGATTCAGTTCTTCCTTATGCCAGGAAAAAAAGAAGTTATCATTTTATATATTTGAATACAGCTTTGTTCCATTTCTTGAAATCTTTAACTCAGAGACAATAATTGTGACTATGGCCTAGCCTTTGTCCTCCATATCACTTACCGTCTCTTTCAATGCTTCGATCTAATTTTGCTTGCAACAAAAATTGACATCTATTGTTGTTGTTATTATTGTTGTTTGTTTGTGTGAATTCGCTCTTGTTTATGATGCCTAGAGTCCTTTTACAATTCATCTGAGACATGTTTTTCTTCTCCAATGAGCTAAAACTTGAGAAATCTGAAGACAGTAGCTATTGACTGAAGATGGCAGAAGAGAGAGATAAGGGGCTGTATTAGGACCAGCATTCACTTCCACAAAGAGCAGTGAAAAGGATGAACTTGATTTGAGGCATGTGGGAAAGATCCAGCTGGATGCAACTCTAAAGGGACATTTCCTGACAAGGTCCCCTGGTGTGGGGGGGTGTTGAGGAAGCGGGGGAAGGGGCTGCCTCAGAATGGGCTGGGCAGAGGCGGGTTGTAGAATTACTGTGTAACCCTCTAAGAAAAGTCATCACCACATCACAAGACCCACAACAGAAATTTTCCAGCATGGGATCACTGAGAAAGTCACCGAAGGACCTGGTGAGAATGAAGCCACCTCCAGACAACAACATACCCAAGAGTTCCAGCCACCATCATGGTGGAACACGTCACAAAGACTGTGTTCTTCCCTTCAGCCTCTTCTCACCTCCCTGAGGACTCAGACAGGAATTACACACAAGGTGACAGTGACAGGATGTAAAAGAATTAGAATTTAAATCCAGGTCATCTCAAATCTCGACCCATGAAGAACCCCTTAATAATGTCCCATAAACCTCTGTACATCCAATCTCTCCTCTGATGTGTGGCCATGGTCTTCATCTATGGCTCTTTCCTAAGAAGATGGAGAAATGATGAAAAACAGGGAGACCTCATATTTCAAGAAAGTGTGGGAAGCCTTACCCATTGCATACTGGACTTAGTTGCCCATCTGTCCCCGCAATGAGAAGGTAAGCCTCAGAAAGACAGGAACAGGATCCTATTATCTTTGAATTTCAGATCCTACCAGATGGTTTGACATATAAGAGGCACTAACTTCATGTTGAAATAAATTTATTTACAGTAAGTTTTCTGCCTAAACGGAGGCAGCACTGCATGATCTGTCTCTCTCTTTCGGAAGGGCTGAATGGATTCAGCATTTTGAAATAAAGAAAATAGCATATTTGAATGATCTAAACCCCCTATACTTCCACCACCAAGTTACCAAAAAGGCAAAAAGGAAGAACGAGATCCATGGCACATGAGTAGCCAGCAATAGTTTCCCTGGCCTGTGTCTAAGACATTTGGCGTCTTTGAAGGAAACATCAAATTTTATCTTGTGTTAAATCTTGCTCCGAATGGAAGAGAAATTCCAATTTTAAAAATGAGTTGGGTTGGAGTTCAATCCCCAAAGAGTGAAGGAAAAATAAAATAAAAATTCTTTGAAGCACTCTCCATGAGACAATTTTTCTTCTCAGACTTCTAAACTCACTTCTCATAGCACAACTTCAAAGAGTGAAACAGGGATTTGTCTCGTTGTCCCTTCTCCTTGAATTATCTGGGAATTACCCTCTGCAATCTCTACTCTGGGCCTTGAACTCATCAGGGTTCTGAAGGTGCTACAAGTCATTCACGCTGTTTTCTCCTGGCAAATATAAAACAGCTCAGGTGTCCAGGAACAGTTATCAGTTCTGACTGCTGAAGCTGCACCGCTATGGGAAAAGGGAGTCTACTCTCTGCCAGAGATAAATAAATAGTCCAACTCAAGATACCACTTGCACAGCTTTCAGAGAACACTACTAATAGGGGAATGATTTGCCAAATCAGAAAGGTACTTCCTGCCGCCAGTTCTCTCTATCTCTAGTCTTTCAGGTGGTAGATCAGTACTTAGGGAAGCACCCAGGCTGGGTGATGAGCTGAGCTGAGTTTGGTTGTGCTCTGCCATTTACTAGCTGTGTAACCTTGGGCAAAGTCCTTAAACCTTGAATGTGTGTTTCTTTAACTGGAAAATAGAAGAAATTTATACCTATTTCAAATAGGTTGTTGTGAAAACTAAATCAGTCACTGTTTGGGAGAATCTATCTCAGAGAAGTAATCCATCAGGCTAGAGCATCTCCCTTTGACAATGTACCTAAGCCTTCATGAATGATAATTTGTTTAGGTCAAAATTGGTGCAGTTTTTAGACTCCTCATTTACAATTCAAATTCTTCTAGGTGGAAAAACACTTGAGGTCAGGGAGCATCCATATGCTTGAATTATATCTCAAATTTCACAAATCTGTATGTGGGGAAACCTTTTAGTACCTGGAGAATTAAGAGGGCTTGTATTCTCATGCACAGTATACTATTCAAAAGGGGAATGTGAGTCAAAGACATCTGACTTCACTGTAAAAAATATTTTTTTCCTTTATCAATGGGTGAAGGGGGTCAAAACTTCCAGTTATAAAACAAATAATTCATAGGGATGTAGAGCATTGTGACTATAGTTAATAACACTGTATTGTGTATTTGAAAGGTGCTAAGAGAGTAGGTCTTAAAAGTTCACATCACAAGAAAAAAAAACTCTGTTAACTATGTTTGGTGACAGATGTTAACTGGATTTATTGTGGTGAACATTTCAAAATACATACCAATATCGAAAGATTATGTTGTACATCTGAAACTAATATAATAGTATATGTCAATTATATCTCAAAAAATCCCCTATAGTGCACTTTAATGAAATCCATGCTCTTACCCTGGACTTTAAGACTCTGCCTGGGGGCTTCCCTGGTGGCGCAGTGGTTAAGAATCCACCTGCCAATGCAGGGGACATGTGTTCGAGCCCTGGTTTGGGAAGATCCCACATGCCGCGGAGCAACTAGGCCTGTGAGCCACAAGTACTGAGACTGCACGTCTGGACCCTGTGCTCTGCAACAAGAGAGGCCGCAATAGTGAGAGGCCTATGCACTGTGATGAAGAGTGGCCCCCGCTTGCCACAACTAGAGAAAACCCTTGCACAGAAACGAAGACCCAATACAGCCAAAAAAAAAAAGACTCTACCTGGCTCCAGGTGATATCAGCCAGCATCCTAATCTGTCACATTTTATAACATGAGAACTGCTGTGCCCTATTTCTAGAATGCTCTATCCCCAAATCTTCATATAATTTCCTCATTCTCAGCATTTAATACTCACTTCAAATACCTACTTTTTGATGACAGTTGCTCTAAACATCCAATATAAACTAATCTTGTCACTTTAACAGGGTATATTTTTATTACAGCACTTTTGACTACCTGACATTTTCTTGCTATTTTATTTATTTGTTTAGTCTATTGATTTTTCCTACTCTTATAAAAATAGGCACACTACAAGTAACAATATGTAAGTTTTCCAAAAAGTTAGATATTTTATCATTGTCTCCAAATTTCCACAAACTAATAAAATCTTTAAATCTATAGAAATACATTTGCTAAACTTACATTTTAGGAATGTTGAATTTTTGAAGTATGACTATACTCAAATGATAATAAAACTAACAGGCTACAGATTTTAAAACATCAAAATCAGCTCTCCCTAATATTCTTCACAGGTATGGTACAAAAACAATAGGGAGAAAGAAAGGCAATAGCAGCACATTACTTATTCTTGAAACAGGAAGACACAAGGTATGTAACATACTAGAGAACAAAATGAAAAGTGCTGTCACGGCTTCCCAGGTGGTACAAAGTCTGGGGATATGCTGAAGAACAACACTTAGAAGCTCATTTTGAAAAATGGGAATGAAAGCTTTCGTAGAGCTAGTTTGGCACCAGGAATAAGTGCAGGAGATGGGAACATAGGAGGCAGTGTAGAACCAAGTGATACTTATAAGAGGTAGCCTTTGCGTAAAGGGTGCAGTGGGCAGTGAGAAACACAATGAATTATGCAGAGACCTCCAGCTGCTCTGCTCAGCTAACTAACCGCTCACTTAAACCTATTAGCCTGGACCCTGGTATTGGATTTTCATATGTACCTCCTGCAAATGTGGTTCAGAATATCTCATGTGATTCAAGATGAATGACAATAATAAAAATAAGTACTGTATTTAGAAAAAGACATTATAATTTACACACATATGTATAGCCATTTGCCAGAAAAGAAAAAAAAAATGCTGCCATGAAGTGAATGAAAACTGTTGCCATGACTATAAAATAAAAGGGAAAAAAAAGCTTTAATGAAGTACTCTCCTAGAAAAAATAAGGACTCAAAGCTTACAAAAAACAGTGAAGGAGGGAAATTGTGAAACAAAAGAAGGACATGAGTAGCAGAACTAAAATAACAAACAAAACAAAGCTAAATTAAACTAAAAAAGTGAAATGAAAAAGTAAAAACAATACACAAATAAAGATAATTTTGGTTGTAGTATATAAGGGGGATAGATTTTACAATATTACAGAAAAATGAAGGCTTCTATATAAAGCACAGGATTAAGAAAAATAAGCAAAGGGTTAAAAGAGTTTAAAAGTAACTGAAATTATAATACATTATGGAATTGAAATAATAATAATAATACCTATAGAAGACATATTCTTATAATAGCTGTCTCTGAAGAAAACTAGGTGTTTCTGAAGAGGACAAAAGAAACAGAAACAAATGAAGGTGTCATTTAATATTTTTCCCAGATATAAAAGAAAACTTGATTTTAAATATTAAAGAATGCATTGAGTTCTGGCAAAAACTGACAGAATGATTAATACTGAAACATATCCTAATAAATTACCGAACTGTAAATTAAATAAGGAATGTTTTAAGCTAGCATTTATAGCTATGGTAGAAAACAGTAGAGCCGTTCCTAATTCTTATATGAACAAAAATGTCCCAAGAATTTTATACGAGTTATAAAGGGATTTAAGAATGAAGGCAATTGACACATATTATTTAGAATTCCCAGGAACAGAATAAAGATTTCCAATGGGGCCTTTCTAAGGGAAATACGTTGGAATGAACTTGAGCCAGACAAAGGATGGATGGAGAAATGATATTGAAGGGTTAGTGCTGAGAGTTGATTCCATTCACTATAGAACAAAGACTAAAACAAGTGTGGAGTTATGACTTTAATATAAAATTTGAATGCTAAAAACTCTAGTGTCATAGAAATTATATAACTAACAGAAGTTGATGAGGGAGAGAAGGTATGTAGTTGTGTAAGTATGAAATTTTCTCATGTTTTATAAACGGGTCAAAAAACTTACTTGAAGGACAAAAAATAATTGAGAATATTTCAAGGCATAAGCCTTCACACACACACACACACACACACACACACACACACACACACACACACACACTGTAATCATCTTAAATTTAGAGATGAAGAAAGTGAGTGGCAGATACAAAGTAGACACATTTTTTCTTTATTTATGGAAAGAAAATATTTAATGAAAGAGATATAAATACAATGCATATAAGATCATTGCTATTACATCAGCAACTAGCTACAAAACATAAAGATATAAAGAAGAAACCACAGCGATAGTAGGGTCAGATATATGGTATAACCAGGACCCATACCACTGAGTAGGTGACCCACAGAAAGGAGGATAATCACAACTGTAGAGGTTCCCCCCAAGGAGTGAGGGGTCTGAGCCAGCCCAGGGATCCTGCCCCAGGGTCATTCATGTTCTAAGAAGACATGGTTTCCTTTAGCATCACTGTTATTTCTCCAGATTCTTCAATTGCAAGTAAATACAATTACACAAGAAAGAAATAATACATTTGAAAAAAATGAAACAAAACAACAGCCAAATCAGAGTTTTAACCTTATATGTGGAACATCTATGAGATTCAATTGAAAAAACTCATTTAAATGTTCAAATGATCAAAAAAACTCAGGACCATTGTTTGTAAATTTTATATATAGAAATAAATATTTTCTTACTAACTGGTTGGAAGAAATAATGGAAGAAAAAAACCACACTTACATCAGGCTTAAAAGTAAGAAGAAGTGATGGGGAACTAGACCTAACTTACTAGACACCAGGTCTATGTTGAAGTTGGGTCTATATTGAAAAATGATAACGAGTGGCATAAACACAAAAATACAAAGACTTCAACAAATCGGAAGTCTTACTTTATTTAAAGAAAAATACCATTTAAATGATCTTTGCTAACATATAAATTTAATGCTAGTTTGATAAAATTACCAACATGGTTTTTGAAGTAAAACTTTGTTTTCAAGATCCTTATAAAATCCTTACAAGAATGGCTTGAAAATTCTGAAAAATAAGAGTAATGAGGGATTATTAGTCCTGGTTGATAGTAAATATAATATACACCTTTAAAGGGGTAAACAGTATGATTCTTCTATGAAGAGCTAGATTAATGAGAAACAGTTGGAAAGTTGACAAGAAAGCTAAAATATTGCTATGAGCATCCAGGTAGCAAAGTGCAATTCAGTTATCCTCTCTGCACCTTACTTTCCTTGCTCAGAGGATAAAGTGAATACTAGTAACCCCCAAGTAACTGTGAACAAGCACTACATACAGGAAAGGTAAATCTGATCCTGAGAGAGTACCTATTACTGTAAAACAAGACACTGCCCTTTCTGTTATAGAAGTGGCCCAGTGTCACCCACCTGCTACCAGATTGCTGACTAATTATAGTGTTGGTTTCTGCTGCTGGCGGATTGGGCATTCAGTGGTGGCCATAGCTAGGTTGGCCTTGATGAGTGGAACTCTGTATCTGTGCCCTTGTAAAACCTCTATCCCTGCAACAATGGTCACTTTACCCATGTGCCCACTGGGTAGCTGGGGGAAAAGAATGACTGGTATCCACAGAATGAGTCAGCCTATTCACTTGATATTAAAATTCCGCTCTGCTAAGGTCACCCTAGGGTAAGCATTCATGTGGGACACAAATATCTTCCTGCTTTTCTTCATTCAGAGAGGGCTATCCATATGCATCTTACCCAGATCTCATCACTAATTTTCTAGTCATGTGACTTCCAAGTCCCTGACCGTCCAGCCATTGGCCATCACCCAAGAATTGGTGTATAATTGTATGTCTGGCCTTCCAAGATGAATGAACCTCAAGGTGCATCAAGCCCCCTGCCTGAACTTCTGCCCACTAAGAGGATTCCCCTTTATCACTGTCCTTCTGGGATGTCCCAGAGAGATGCTGCAGGGCTGCAGCTGGCCACTTCTGGGTGGTGTCTGCATATTACATGGAGCCATCTGTAAACAATGCCCACATGTTTTCTTCCTCTGTCAACTGATCTTAGGGAACTCCCTATGGGGCCATGAGTGCAGGCTGGGAGAGAGAAGTGAGGACCATAGGCATTTGAGTCTCTTCTTCATGTAACTTACTTGTACCTTCCTGCTCTGCTTGGACCCGATTACACACATACCTCTTCATCTGATGACAAAGTGAAGTGCTACTGTGCATGCCCAGCTTTATGGCTTGGTGGGTCAGATAACATCCGGTCTATGACGAGCAGCTCAGGTTGCATGGGAACTTGGTGGACCATCATTATCACTTGATTCAGTAATCTTCTCATCATTCAGTCTCTACTAAGGCTCAGTAGCAGGCCAAGATCCATTTCAGAAAACAGCTGTCAGTTTGAAAACAGTTTCAAAACACGGAGAGCTGGTTTTTGTTCTCTCAAAAGAAGTGGAGTTATCCACAGAAGAGGATAAGTCTTTGCTCCAAAATCCTAGGGGCCTTTGCTGTGGATCAGCTTTAAGGAATGGTTAAACGTTTTTCAACAGCATCCCTATCTGCCACTACACTTCAAGCCCCATTGGATCTGCTGTAACATACGGCCACTTGGCAGAGCAGCTTGTACAGCAATTTGGACCAGTGGCAGAACTTCCTCTTATTTTGGGATCGAATCAAAACTAGCAGCTTTACAGGTACTTGGTAAATGAGCCAGGGTAACACACTCACATGAGGAATATATTGCCTCAAAAATCCATAGACGCCCACAGGGTACTGTGACACTTTTTCATTTGTAGGGGAAGTCAGATTCAACAATGTATCCCTCACCTTAGAAGGGCTATCAACTTCCTCAAGCCCCTGGGGCTTCAGAAACTTCACTGGGTAGAAGGTCCTTGAATTTTTGTCAGGTTTATTTCCCATCTTCTGAGATGCAAATCCACTACCAATAAGTCTAGAACAGTTGCTACTTTTTTCTCACTATGTCCAACCAGCACAGCAACAACGTAATGGACCCATGTGATATCTTGTGGAAGGGAAAGGTAATCAAGATCCCTGATAACTAAACTATAACATAAGGCTAAAAAGTTGATGTACCTCTGAAGTCAGACCGTAAAGGTGTATTGCTGTCCTTGCCAGCTGAAAGAAAACCACTTCTGATAGTCTTTTCTAACAGGTGTGGAGAAAAAGACATTTGCCAGATGGATAGCTAGACACCAGGTACCAAGAGACATGTTAATTTGCCCTAGCAATGAAACCACATCTGGTACAGTAACTGCAGTTGGAGTCACCACCTTGTTTAGTTTATGATAATCCACTCTCATTCTCCAAGATCCATCTATTTTCTGCGTAGTCCAAATAGACAAGCTGAATGGGTATATCATAGGAATCACTACCCCTGTATCCTTTAAGTCCTTGATGGTGGCGCTAATCTGATAAATGAGATGTTGCTTTCGGTGTACGATTTCTCCTAGGGAGAGGCAGTTCTAATGGCTTTACTTGATCTTTCCTATCATATAGCTTTCACTCCACAGGTCAGGGAACCTCTGTAGGGGTTCTGCCAATTGCTCAATGTGTCTATTCAAAGTACGCATTCCAGAACTGGAGAAATAAGCACAGGATGGATTCATTGACTCACTGGACCCATTGTAAGATGGACCTGAGCTAAAACTTCATTGATCACCTGACCTCCACAAGTCCCTACTCTGACTGCAGTGTGGGCTACTGTGATGTGTTGGATCTCTTGAAATTAGTCTCAGTTCAGAGTCATTATTCTGTAATCTCTGAAAGGTCTGATTATGTCTTTGTCCCCAGTACAGAGTCACCATGATGAAAGACCATGACTCCCTTTGGGTAAGACTGAGAGAATGATGAAGAGTGTAAATTTTTGACAGGGTACAGAGTCCTTCCTCAAGTGGACTCCACCTTCCCTTTATACAAGGGCCTCTGGGTCTGCAAACTGGATAAAGTTTGGGAATTGACTTGAGGGGCCATGACTCTATTTTTATGATTCAAATTAGAGTTTTGTTCGCTTGACCCAGAATTCTTTCACTGTATGCAGATAAGGTAAGAATTTGTAGGTTTCTCATCTATTTCACTTCTAGGAACACCATGATCACCTAGCTAACACCACAGGTCTTTGTGAGCCTGATTACTTTGATTGCTGCTTTGACTCTGCTGTCTGCTGGGATAACTATCTCCATCATGCCTTTGGCAGTGGATGCCACCATTTGGCCCTGCAACCCCAGGATCCAATGATTTTCACTGCATTAAGTTTTCCATTGCATTTAGTGGCAGCAATTCCCACTGCAATTTTGGGTCTTCAGAAAAGAGTGGTCCCAGAGCTCTTAAAGGATGCTGGGGCTTCCCTCACAAACTTAGTCCTCACAATATTGTGAGGTCCAGATATGTCCTCTGGACCCTCCCAGGTGGGTGAGAAAGTCTTACATGACAAATTCACTCTGACATTCCAATCTCCCTAAACCTTTGAATTCCTTCCTCTCACACTATACAAAGGCAGGTCCAGCATTTCAAGTTTATTTAACCTGTGTCACCTTTGATCCATGTTTTACCATCCAACCAAACTGTTAGAGCCCTTTCTAACAAACTGAGCTGCAACATTAAATTGAGAATGTCTGCTTAGGGGGCCCATATTCATAAATTCAGCAGATACAACTTTATGTTCCTTCTATCATTATCCTCATGGGTCATAATTTCTACCTCATCTTTTGAAGCCTGCTGGGGCTTGTTATAGGTCTTGCTGAGTCTAGTTACAGGTCTAGAAGCAAAGCAAGGTGGTGAGGGTGATTCCTGAGGAGAATCAGTGGTTTCTTGAAAGGTACTATTTCAGGGAAGGCCATTGCTGTTTCCTCAGACAAAGCAGGGTAAATCTCCTCAGATGGGGTGGATCAGCTACTTCTACTGGCAAAGAAGACTCATCGAAATTTGGGGGTTCAATGTCCCCAGTTTCACCTGAATCTTCCTATACATTCCCATTCCAACATCCAGGATTCCATTCTTTCCCAATCATTGACTGCACTTTAACAGTAGACATGTAGTGAGGTTGGGAATTCAATTTGTGTTGTAATTCAGCCACTCACAGGATGAGTTTCTGGTTTTGGTTTTTCAGCAATCTCAGCTCTGCAACTATAGTAGATAAGGGTCTCTTTCAGCATAGACAGAAGTTTTCAGATCATTTATACAGCACTTCAACTGGAAATTAGAATTCTTGAGCTCATCCTTTTTTTCCCCTACTTTTTCCAGTGATATAGGAGCAACTAGTCAATTTCATTATATTCATTATTTTGACAAAAATTTTCAAAGGTATGTACAGTACATGGCCACACAGAACCTTGCCTTTTATAAGTGTTTGATTATGAATATTATGGTGATACCTTGCTTACCTCTATGGTCACATCATATCATGGACAATCAGTGCCCTCTTTACTACTAGAAATAGAGTCATTAGTGACTTTAAATTTAATCAGATTTGAAAAACAATTCCAGAAAAACTAAAATCAATTTAGAAAATTCATTCTTAAGATTATGTTCCTCTAGAACCACTCTCTGAAACAAAATCTGTAGCAGTCACTGTTTCCCAGAGAAACAGAATAGGATGTGGGTATATAACACACATAGATTGATGTGTATATAAATATAGACATCATATAGATATAGATAGATATGACATGTACATGTGTAGCTATATCTATATCTACCTATGTATCTATCTAACTATACCTATATCTATCTATCCATTAATATCTATCTATCTATACTGAGAGACAGAGAGAGAGATTTTGTGTAAAGAATTGGCTCACTGATGTGGAGATTGGCAAATCCAAAATCTGCAGGGTAGACTGGTCAGCTGGAGACCTTGGGAAGGGCTATAGTTTGAGTTCAAAGCCATCTGCTATAAGAATTCCCTCTTCTTCAGGGGAGGTCAGTCTTTTTGTAAGACCTTCACTGATTGAATGAGGTCAACACACATGATGAAGGACAATTGGCTTCTCTTAAAGTCTGTGATTTAAATGTTAATCTCTCCAAAAACATATATTCACAGAAAAATCTAAAATAGTATTTGACCACATATCTGGGTACCATAACTCGGCCAAGTTGGCACGTTAAATTAACCATCTTACAGGCAGGAAAATAAAAAGCTGAGTCATTTTAAGTGAGTTTTCTCACTGAACATGAAAAAATAATACTTATGTATGTGTTGCTTTGAGATTTAAATGAGATAATAAATATAAGGTACAGTTCCAGGCTTATAGTTCATATTTAATAAATTGGCAATTACCCATATGTATACATAATTTTCATGTGTATATTTCAAGCTAATTTTACTCAAATGGTAAATAAAATTTTATGTCCTACTTTTTTATTTTATTTTTTTAATTTTTTTATTTTTTTTGTGGTACGCGGGCCTCTCAGTGTTGTGGCCTCTCCCGTTGCGGAGCACAGGCTCCGGACGCGCAGGCCCAGCGGCCATGGCTCACGGGCCCAGCCGCTCCGCAGCACGTGGGATCTTCCCGTACCGGGGCACGAACCCGTGTCCCCTGCATCAGCAGGCGGATTCTCAACCACTGCACCACTAGGGAAGCCCTTTTTAATGTATTTTTATGTTGTAAGATTTTTAAATATATTATTATACATTAGTTATTATATATTATATATATTATATATTATACATTATATAGTTAATAGCTACAATTTTATGAATATATTATATTCCATCTAGTGGATTTACCAAAATAAACTGTCATAAATTTTGAATAAGCCCTTCCCTGCTTTTTATTTTTATTATTCTTTATACAACATTTACATCCTCCCAAACACATATTTTAGTCTAAAGTTTTTATTTTGAATGCAGATTTTCACTTTAAATATAAAGCTTGAATTCAAGATATGCCTTGGATTTCAACTCAATTTCATGTCTTTACAATATAACAGGCAAGACATTTATTTCCTTGGGGACTAGTATGGATTTATGCATGCCTCCTCTACAAGAAAATGGTTAAGTGACCTTTTCCAATAATCTTTGCTTTGAGGAAAAATAAAAGGTTTTACAGGTGCCTTGAGAGAATTTCAGAATTACATCTAGCACTTCATAGGCTTCAAATAAAACCTCTGAGTGCAGAGAATTATCTTTGGGGATCTGGCACATGTTAGTGGTCAGAGAGGGGTTAGTACATGAGTGTGTGATGCATTATACGATGAATACATTGCAGTGTAGTTTGGTAAAGTGAATGGTAACTTGTTAGAAGGGAACTTGGTAGAAATCTCACCGATTTCATATTTGCCTATTCTCAAACGTCATTTAACCTACATCTTATGGACTTTGGTGATCATCTCTTCAAAGAGGAAGGTGATAAATTAAAATCCCGTAGGGACTGGTTTTAAAACATACATGTCAGTTTCCACACCACCACCCTTGATATTCTGTCATAAATTGAGGCTTAGCGAAAGGACAAATGTAGGTATAATATACTGGAAAAAAAAAAAAAAAAAACATCTCTAGGTGATTTTGATTACTGTGTGCCCAGTTCTGCTTCCAAGTGAGATCACAGATCCTGCCAAATCCTGATATTGTGATATTGTACAGTAAGAACAATTAGTTCCTGCTCTATGATTTGAGTTAGAAACAGAGCTGAAAAGGAAATGCAGGTCACCTGATCCCTATTCTGATGCTCTTTTCACTCCACTCTTTTTAAAGAAATTGTATTCAATTCATCCTTTGAAATTGGAAATATACTTTATAAGTCAGTATTAAAATTTAAGAAGGACTAGTTTTCCATATTTCCAAAGATAGGCTAACACTCTATAAAATTAGAAAGAGGATGAAAGAGAAGGGAAAGATCTGAAGTGAGGGTATTTTCAGATACTCAGACTTACCACACACTATAGGAAAACGATGAGCTTTGGAAATACTTATCTTGGAGATCAAACCCCAACATAACCACTTACCAGTTGTAGGAATTTGAATAAACTACTTTACCTTCCTCTCTCTTTGTTTCCTTACTGGGGTTATTGGGGATAACAACACCTGTCTCACAGTGTTGTCAAGAGAGTTAAATAATATAATTTATAGAAAGGATTTCTCATTAAGCAGTAGTGGAAACTAGTAGTTATAATAGTAGTGTTTTAACCAGTAATTCCTATTTTCCCTCCTTCTTTTCTTTAACGTAGTAGTAGAATAGAGGAAGCCTAACATTTTTTCAGTGGACCAGCTAATGTCATAAAAAATATTTATCTTAAAGATGACAGAAGGAACTGTCATGCACTTCATATTTCATCCAGAATATTCCCTATGCCTTTTCAAATTGTTGGAGAAAATCCTGAAGAGAGAGAGAGAGAGAGAGAGACAGTGCACTTTCAGAACTCAAGTTTATCCTGCTTGACTCCAGGACACTCTAGAGTACACATATCATTATTCTGTGTGAATTTGGAAAAGTAATTTATTTTTCATTTCCCTCCCCAACTGTAAAGTGAGGTGGTGAGACTCAATCACACAAAGGTTCCTTTTTTCTCTATCATTATGTGGGTCCTCAAGATTATGGTGACCCCAAGTAAGTGTTCTTGCCATAACTACAGTTGGTCTGATTATTTTTACTCTTATGAGGCCTGTCTATTGGCAAGCAATAGCTAATGTGCAACAGAAACCATAGGAAGAAGGTGGAAAGGCAAGGTGCCCACAGGCAATAGTGATCACACCCTACAGCTTAGGTCATAAGCACAGCCAGATTACCCTGTGCTCTCCTGCATGTACGGAGCCTGCAAACTATGCACATCAACAGGCACTTGATGAAAGTTCAGGTGTATTTGGACTCACGTTGAATTTTCTATGAAACTGTACATTTTCACCATGGTAGCACTGCTGTAGGAAAGAAAGGATGAAAGGCTAACTCTTCCTCCTCCTCCACCCGCCCCCTTCCTTAAAAGTGTATCAATCCATGGAGACAGGAGCAGGCTCTTCCTTGCCTCCTTCAATCCAGGGAGCAACCAAAGAATACTCATCACAGATCTTTGTTTAGATCTCTGCTGTGCAATAACATAGGCACCAGCCACATGGAGCTATTGAATATTTACATTTAAATTGGATATTGATAGTAAATGGGAATGACTTGCAGCAAAGTATGTCCTAAAAGTCTTGGCACCTTATGCTGCTTCCCATACAGCATCCCAGAAGGATGGTCACGTAGGACTTCTGATAGAGCCTGTGTAAGGGGCAAATCAGAGGAGTGGGTGCAAAGAGTTTGAAGGGGGACCCAGAACACTACTGAACTGTCCCCAAGAAAAGGGGTATAATTATTTCCCCCAAATTTATTTGACCATGACTCTCTTTGTGCTTTTTGTTGGTGTTTGTGTGTATGTGCACATGCATACATATATATATATATATTTATTTATTTATTTATTTATTTATTGAAGTATATTTGATTTACAATGTGTTAGCTTCAGGTATACAGCAAAGTATTCAGTTTTATATATATATATATCAATTATTTTCCATTATAGGTTATTATAAGATATTGAGTATAGTTCCCTGTGCTTTACGTTAGGTCCTTGCTGGTTATCTATTTTGTATATAGTAGTGTGTATATATTGGGGGACGGATAAATTAAGGGTTTTGGATTACTATAGCTCTCTTTGAAATAGAATTATCTCTCATGACTTACAGAACACAATTTTTTCGGGAAAATATTGCTCTACAAAACGTACAATTTTGTGTCTCTAGATCTCCTTGTCCTCACTGGATTTAAATCTGGATGCATCTACAATAGATAAAAAAGAGCTATTAAAAAGACCTCTTTCTACAGGGAGAAGAAACTGAGACAGACCTTCTCAACTTCTTGGGGGTTAGAAGAGAAAACAGGGGAGTTATAGTCAGGGCACAAACCAACCAAGTCATTAAGTTTTGCCCCAGTAAACAACCGTTATATTACTTTTAATGTACAACTTTTTTTTTTTGGGGGGGTCTTTGTAAGCCTGATGAAATCCTACAGATGAAGAAAGAATGTTAGATTCTCCAGAAAATGTCACGTCAGCCCATCTTTTGCCCCAGTTTGACCTTTCCCTTGTGATTGGTGAGGATTGATACCTGAAAGAAGTCTCTGCTCACCTCAAGGCTGGTTAAGTTAATGTTTGGCTTTAAGCTTCACAGTTTTATGTTCTACGGGATGAACCTTCAAAAACAGAAAGAGAGGAAAATGTAGCTATAGTGGCATACAGCAATGTACCACCTTAACTTAGGACACTTAATAGAACACCAGTATTCACTCCAAGAAACACAGTTTGTTTACTGCTGCCATTTCTCTTTTGAAGGACTTGGGCGCCTGCTGGTACACACCGTGGATATTTTTAGCTTGTTTTTCTGAAGCATTTTCTGACACGAAATTCCAGTGTTCCACTACAACAGCTGTGGCTCTACAAAGACTTATTGTACCAAATATTAACTGTTACTGTGGCATACAACTGTGGCATTAGTTTCTTATGGCTGCTGTAACAAATGACTACAAATTTAGTGGCTTAAAATAACAGATTCATTCTCTTATGATTCTGAAGTTGGAAATCTTAACATCAAGCTGTCGGCAGGATTACATTCCATCTGGTGGCTCTAGGGAAAATTCATTTTTCTTATCCTTTTCCAGCTTCTATGGGTGGCCCACCTTTCTTAGCTTGTGGACCCTTCTCCATCTTCAAAGCCAGCAGCATGGCATCCTCAAATTTCTCTGTCACTCTTTTATCTGTTTCTGTCACCACACCTTTTTACAGCCTCTGACTCCCTCTTATAAGAACTCTTGTGATTACATTGGTCTCACCCAAACTAACCAGGAGTTTATCTCCATCTCAAGATCATTAACTTCATCCCACGTGCAAAGTCTCTTTTGACATGTAAGGGAATATAATTGCAGGTCCCCAAAATTAGGATGTGGACATCTTTGGAGGGACCATTATTTAGCCTATCACAGCCATCTTAACTCTGAATCACAGGTTTGTTTGTTTCTTTGTTCCTATTGGTCCTCCTGAGGGAATTCTCACTATATTAGTAGCTGATTAACATTTCTTTGATTGGGTCCATAAAGCAACACTCAATTAAACATCTTAAACTTGTTTCAGCCACAGAATAAGAAGCTTGTGAAACTTGTTTTAAAGAATATGTTTTTAAAATATACTGGGCCTAGAGATTGTCATACTATATAAAGTAAGTCAGAGAAAGAGAAATATCGTATGATATCGTTTATATGTGGAATATAAAAAGAAAATGATACAAGTGAACTTATGTAGGAAACAGAAACCGACTCACAGACTGAGAGAATGAACTTATGGTTAACGGCAGGGACGCTGGCGAGAGGGACAGATTGGGAGTTTGGGAATGACATGTCCACACTGCTATATTTAAAATGGATAACCACCAGGGACCTACTCTATAGCACAGGGAACTCTGCTCGATATTATGTAACAACCATAAATGGGAAAATAAATTGAAAAAGAATAGATACATGTATATGTAGAACTGAATCAGTTTGCTGTGCACCTGAAACTATCACAACATTGTTAATTTAAAAGTTTTAAAAAAATATGATGAATTGAGAATTAAGACTTAACTGCATAAGGTTAAAGGAAGCAATGGCAAAGGGCAACACACTTTTAAAGGTCCACAAGCTATTCTCCATTGATTTTAGGACCTGGCTATGCCTCAATTTGAACCATTTGTTAAAAATCTTCATTGGGATTCTGAACACATAAGAGGTAAAAACAAAGTTGTCCTGCCCTTTGAATTGCAAAACAGAGGCATGTTTTCATACATATAATAACTGTTTGAGCTTGTAGGAGGGAAATTCCTCAAGCCCTATAAGAGAGTGGGAGTTCTACAGGCAAACAAGAAGTTCCTGGAACAGAGGATGGATTTCACAGCTTTGCCTAAGACCACCCCTGAAGGATATTTGATGCCAGAGACAAAAGTAATTTAATGGTTAAGAGAAAGATGACCTGGAAATAGGCAAGCTTTCTTCATACTCAGAGAGAAATACTTAGCCACTTCCAGTGTCTGAGGCTTGTACTACAAAACAATAAATGAAATATGCAAACAGAAAAGTCAGCTACACCCCCCCCCCAGCGTGCCCTCTCACCACTCACGTAAGAGATGGGGATATGTTTAAACCTGGTTATCTATATCCTAATAGGAACTGTCCAGGCATTGACTCTGTAGGCTTGTAGCTCAGAAACTGGCATAAGACCACAATGAAAAACACAGAAGACCTGGGTACTAAGACAGTTCTGCCACCAAAACACTATACGATGTTGGGTGTCATAGTTCATCCCTTGAAGGACAAATGATGTAGTGGAAATAACATGGGACTCAATATTTGCAGAGTCCATTTAGATTCTAGAAAATGCCACCACTTCTGAGAAACTCAGTAAGTCTCTCTCAGTGTTTCTTCCTTTAAAGAACAGGGTTGACCTGAGAAGTGAATTAAGTGGTGCTTGCAAATCCCTGATAAGAAGGAAGTGTTGAACATTAGTTTCGGTCTCAACCGCTTGTGAGAACTTTTCGGAATCTTACAGTCATTTCTTCCCTCCTGCCATCACCCCTTAATGAATAGTGTGTCATTAAAGTGTGTGCCTGTTAATAAGATAATACCTATAGAAAGTGTCAGGTTTAACAGGAACTTAATGGAGAGGAGCTAAATCTTCACCTAATCTGCTTTAATCATGGGCAATGTGGCTTACTCGTTCCATGTTCTGTCAGCTGTTGATATAATTCCATAGTGCCTGCTCCTACCACAACTCCATAATTTCCTCTTTTAAGTGAGGCAAGGTACCCAAGGGCACCTTGAAGATGAGTGAGTTATGGGGGAGCCCCTTGGTTCACGCCCACAGCATTTCGCATCCTGGTGTAGGCCACCAGTAATTACTTGGTTGTGCACTGATTGACCTCAATATGCAAACATGCCTCATATCTTGCTGCCCTAGTGGGAAGCTTATATTGTCTGCTCTCTTCCCTGAATTTTATGTGCCTTCTGTGTGTTTCTCCAGTCACACCTGTTGTGGCTTATGACTTATCCATCCAGTGCCCTTTCAAATATAATCATACATAATGGCTGAGACTAAATATAAAATAAATGTATATTTAGTGGTTCTTTGTATGCACAGTTAAACTGCCCTCATTAAGTCACATTATTCAGGGTCAGATTCTATTATATGATAGAGACAAGGGAACAGTTTAAGCAAGGGAATTACCAAGGACTCTTGTCCAAAGACAAGAAAACCACTGGCTGCACCTGTGTTTGGAATAAGAGTCAAACTGCTCCCATAACTCTTTCTTGCCCAGATACACAGGAACCCACTAAACAATTTCTCAGTAACAGGATTGCCAAAAACATTAATTACAAATAATTTCATTGGGTACACGCTGTCACAGCCTCTTTGTCCATATAGCCTTTTACAAGTTTATTCAAAATTCTACCATTTCTGCTACTACCCCAATAGGTACCACCATCACCTTTCCCATGGATTGTTGAGTAACTTGCATCCTGACTTTTGTGGCTGCAACTATCCACTCTCAGCCTAGTGGTCATGTCACTTATCCAAACCCTCCCATGATTTCCAGTTCAAGTTGCCAACAATACCCCAGTCACTCCGGCCCCTCACCTTGGGGCAAATGACCCTCCCTGACCATTTTCTTCCCACTCATTCCTCTCTGAATTCCTTGGTTCCCTCTCAGATCCTCACACACATATAGGGTTATTCCCCAGTGATTTGCTGACCCACTCTCTCACCTGCTTTACATCTTTCCCAGGTATCACCTGCTCATCAAGACCTTTCCTATCAACCTGACTGGGAATTGCACTCTCACTCACAGCATCTCTTTTCCAATGTTTTGCTCTATTATTTTTATCAGAGAATTTAACAAGATTTAAGATATTTTATTCCTATACATGATGTATTTTTAATTTTTGACTTTCTCGATTCAAAGGAAAGTCCATGAAGGTAGATGTATTTGCTAATTTGTTGCTGTTCTATCCTGAGCACCATGCCTGGGCCACAATAGACATTCACTATATAAGTGTCGAAAGAATTAAACTATATGAGTTACCTTCAAATGTTAAAAAGATTTTTGTAAACATTTCTTCAAAGGTATCTTAAATTAAATCTGAAGATATCATTACTGAATCAAACTTGGATCTGCTCACCTGGGCATAATAAAGCCAGTCTACTGACACTGGGTTGTGGTGATGAAAGTGAGTCTTTTACTGCAGGTGCCAAGCAAGGAGTATGGGCAGCTAATGCTCAAAAGACCTGAACTCCCTGAAGGTTTTCAGTGAAAGGTTTTAAAAGACAGAGTGAAGGAGGGAGGTTGTGGGGTTTGTGATCAGCTCATGGACATTCTTCTGATTGGTTGGTGGTGAGGTATTGGAAGTCAACATCATCAACCTTCTGGTTCCAACAGGTCTGGGGTCTACATGCTTGTGGGCAGCATGAAGTTACCTTCTCCCAGTCGGTGGGGGTTTCAGTGTCTGCAAAACTGCTCAAAGCATATGGCTCAAAATAGTATCTATATTCCTTGAGGAGGAACTAAAGGTCCTTAACTTTTGTTTTTTGGCTAAGCTCTTTTTATTTTGTCTTGCTTGACTCTTTTCCTTTGCTTCTGCATTTGCTCACTTCTTTGATTAAATTTGCTCTTTGGAACTCAGGGAAGGCTAAAGTTTTTCTATAAACAAGATTTGGGGGGAACAATAGTCAGTATCCTGTGACAAACCATAATAGAAAAGAATACGAAAAAAATGTATATATATGTATAACTGAATCACTTTGCTGTAGAGCAGTAATTAACACAACATTGTAAATCAACTATACTTTGATAAAATAAATTTTAAAAAAAGAAAAGGAAAAGAAGAAAAGTTTCAGAGGATACAGAAGCATCCTACTCAGTGACAATGTAAATAGGTAAAATGTTCTGGAAAAAGTATGATCCTGTGGTTAAAGTGTGATCATCATAACATTGGCTGATAATACATGGCACTTACTATATGCCAGGCTTTGTTCTAAGAACTTTATATATATTTTTACAATTTACCTTTACAACAACCCAGTGATAGAGTTACAATCATTTCTCCCATTATACACGTGTAGAAACTGAGCCACAGAGAGGATAGGATACTTACCCAATGTCACAGAGTTAATAAAATGGGTAACTGGATTTTGTCTGTTCATCAAAACCCTCCACAGTTCCTGTAAGTCCCAGGCCTCACAGAGTGATACCTGAGAAGTGCACAGAATCACTGGAGTTCCCAGGGGTCCCGTTTGACAACCTTCATCTACAGGCTGGGATAGACTGTGAGTGAGACCCATGAGGGACTGACTGTATGGTCTGGCCAGGTCAGTCTTCTCACTCTTGTATATCCATGCATTGTACATGTCATTTCTTTTTTCTCTTCTTTTTTTTTGGAATGGCCATCTCATCCTCATTTGCCTGGCAAACTGCTGGCATTCTTCAGTGTGTCATTATTACAAGTCTTTGCTATAAAACCCCACAAAGTGCATTTGTCCCTCAATAAATTGTACACACTCATTAATGTGGTTTTCACATTGATTTACTATTATTTGTTTACGAATTCTAACTCTCCTAATAAACCATGAGCCCTTTGAGGATAAAGACTATGTCTTTGTTTCCTCTGCATCCCCAGAGCCAAGCATCATGCAGAAGACCTCAGAGACTCAGAGGAAATGCTCACTGATGTGTAGTGAACCTGCCTATCAAAGGTCACCAACCTTGAAAAGAGAAAATATAGAATTATAACCAGCTCTATTATATTATAGGATAGTCATAATCCCCTAAAATGACTCTGCTTCTCTCTACATCTCTCACTTTAGGTACTCAACAAATCATTGAAGTCCATTATCTTTCCTCATCCCTGTAATGTCTCTATGGCAACTCCAGAAACAAACCCGACATTCAAAATTCCCCTCAGCTGGAGTATTGAAACCACAACCCAGCCCCTTGGTTATAGGTACCCGTGAGGATGGTTTTATCTGCAGAATGCCCAGCTCTCATTGGCTTAAGCCATAAAGAGGTTATTATCTATTATAACAAGAAGTTCAGAGGACATAGAGTTTCAGGGTTTTCTCATGGGTCAAGATGACCAAAGCAATTTCTAGGCCTCCTGCATAGAAACACAGCATCCAGCTAAAAAGGAGATGAGGATTTTCTTGAATAGATCTGTTTTTCTTAAGGAGATGAAAAATAAGGAACAATTCTGGACCTAGGTAATGGGAGACTGTATTCAAAAATATAGCACTAAGTGGAGGGGGATATTGCCATAGGGGAAGCACTTACACCATGAGATGTGCAAGCACCATAAAGGTCAGCCAGGAAAGGGTTTTTCTTGTATAGGGAGAGGTAAACAAGGTGGAAAGAGCTGAAGAATTGTGTGCGGGAAGGTGGGATGAGCTAGGGTGGTATGAGAGGACCACCCTAGAGAATGTTTCACCCAAGGCTCACCTGTTCTCAAGAAAGGCTGTTAAAGAGGGGTCATGTGTGGGCTCAGCCCCACGTTTCAGGACCTGGTGGCAGGAGAGAAGCTCAAGTAAATTGTGGCCAAGTCACGGACATAAAGTCCTTTGCCCAGATTGGTCAGTGGATTGAAGCAGTTCAGCCACTCATCTAGGAGGCAAAGAATGGGACTTCGGGGAACCTGTGTCTGGCCTTGTCACGGGGAGACAAGGGAGCATCCTGAGTCATCTAAATCATACGGGGAAAGGCGGGTCTTTGCAGTGAGCTGTTTCCCAGAATATAGAAGTGGCGGATTTCTTTAACCATCACTGTTTTCCAGGATCACAAGGCCAGGTT
This sequence comes from Kogia breviceps, assembly GCF_026419965.1. Lineage (NCBI taxonomy): Eukaryota > Metazoa > Chordata > Mammalia > Artiodactyla > Physeteridae > Kogia > Kogia breviceps. Next base: position 94,266,310 of record NC_081311.1, read on the forward strand.
AAGTTCAACATTGACAGAGAGAAGCCTTTTACCCAGAAGCTCAATATGTTGATTACCCCTCAAGATTCCCTGGGTAGCACTGAGCGGCAGGCCAGGCTGTAGCTGCAAGGAACCCTGCCAAAGAACTTGAAGCATTTTCAGTGGTTCCAATGGAAGAGGGGTCTTCCCGGAGAGGAGGAGTAGGGAGAGAGCGATACATACACCTTCCACCTCTAGGGACTGAGGGACGACAGCTAAAGTAAGGGTCATTACTACACAGCTGTCTTGCTCACTGCACATCTGTAGCACTTAGCACAGAGTCACGAAATGTACCCAATCAATATTTAAGTATGATTACATACAGGTAAGGGTACATGCCAGAAAATAACTAAAAACCTGAGATTCATTCACTCATGTGATTCATAAAAGGTAACCAGTTGATGATTTTAATATATCTGTCACCGGATTCTCAATATTTACACTCTCTTCCAGAATCCGGAAGTGTTGCATGATGCTTATACATGAAAATCAATCATCTTGCAGTTCTGTAACTCAGGCCAGGTTCAAATGACAAGAATGTTTTAAAAATTGTAGTACCGCCTAAAAGCCAACAAGAATTTCTATCAAACTGTGGTTGTCGCTATTGTTGCTGGTGTTTGACTGAATGAGGGTGAGTGGTCTTGTCTTTCTAAGTATGAGCACAGGAGGTCCTTAAACAACAGTGAATTGAAGAGAAGGAAGCTTGGACCTGAGCTGACTTCAGGAGTAGTGAGAAAAGCTGGGTCTCTCCGTAACGACACTGTGATTCCTGATAAAGGTGGCCTCTCCATTAATGCTTGTAACACCATTAACTGGGGCAATGGGGAACCGACCCAGGTGTCTGCATCCAGGGAGATGTGCAAAACTAACCACATAAGGCCTGTAACACAACGTCACTTACGTAACTAAACATGCATGTAACGTTACACACTTCCCAAGAGAATATACAAGCTTGTTAGAATGTTTTCCTATGGGGAGGAAATGGAGGAAAAAGGAAATAACCAAGCAGAGGCCTTGCATGGACCAAGTGTGCCATGGGCCAGAAATACAATCACCATCTACTCCTGATCAAAACAATCCCTCTTCTCTGGATGAAGGCAAGTATGAAGTCAATGAAATTTATGAGGAAGAAAGTTAAAGGTCCAGGAGAAAATTTCTACCACATTTTAAAGAGGGCTATCAGCAGCAATGCAACTTTCTTTCTAAATAATTTCCATCACTTCCCAGTGTGCCTAGAATAAAGGACAAAAGCACTTATCTGGAATTTAAAGGCTTTCTTTCGGTTGACCCCAGGCTACCTTTCTGGCCATGCCTGTCCATTTCTTTACCTGTTTCTCCTGTGTGTGGGCCAAAGAGAACTAAGTGTTTCCTCTCATTCATTATTTGAGGACCTGTTATGAATTGGGCAAAAGACGGTCATCTCCGCCCATGTGGAACTGACATTCTAGTGATGGTAGATAGACAATAAACAACAAACTTTATAAATAAGTAAAACTATGGTGCTCTAGAAGGTTCTATGTGTGCCAGACAAAAAAGAAAAATCAGGAGCAGACCTGGGGTATCAGGACTGGCAGGGACAGATGATGGAATTAAATAGTGTCCCCTCATTGAGAAGATTTAATTAGAATAAAAGTTCCAGAGGTAAGAGAATCACCAAACAGGTTTTGAGGGAAGAAATTTCCAGGTTGAGGAAAGATGCAAGAGTAAGGTTGATGCATACATGATGTGTGTGAGATACAGCAAGGCCAGTGGGAAGGAAAGGAGCAGAGCAAGGCAAAGAGGATGGAAGGAAGTAGAGAGATCAGCCAGACCAAGAAGGAGATTGTGGACTTGGTTTCTACTCTGAGTAAACAGAAAGCCAGAGGAGGAGGTGGTATGTGAAGTACAGGAGATGACTTGCGTTTTACTTTATTTTATTTAATTTTTTTGGCCACACCACACAGCATGCGGGATCTTAGTTCCCAGACCAGGGATGGAACCCATGCCCCATGCACTGGAAGCACAGAGTCTTAATCACTGGACCACCAGGGAAGTCTCCAATCCAGCTTCCCTGTGGAGAATAGACTGTAGAAGAGGCAAGGGTAGGATCAGATTTGTTAAAAGGCTACTGCAGCAATCTGAAGGTCAGTGGTGCCTGGGTGGTTTGGAATGGCCAATATCTGAAAGTATTTTGAGGTAAAGCCAATTGGATTTCCTGATAGGCTGGACATGGGATGTAAGAAAAAGAAGAAGTCAAGGGTGACTCTAAGGTTTATAGGCTGAGAATTAGAACATGCATCTGCTGAGTTAGGAGAGGCTGCAGGAGGAGTAGTTTTGGACACATTCAGTCTTAGATGACCATAAGGCAGCCATATAAGGGAGTTCTTTGTCCCCAGGGTTCATATTCTATCTACCCAATTCCCTGTCTTCCACCCTTTTTTTTTTTTTCTTTTTTCCAATCATTTATCTATCAAAGCCCAGCTCCAAAATTATTTCTTCCGGAAGCCATCTTTTATACTCACCACTTCTATAGGAAAACAAAACAAAACACCTGTTCATTTAAACCAGAGTCATTTTCATTAATTCATCCATTTATTCTTATCCAATTCACATCCATGCAACTATGATTGAGCAACAACCACTTTTTAAAAAAGCTGCAGATATAGTGGGAAAGAAGACCAGGAAGATCACTGCCTTTGTGAAACTTTCATTTTAGTTGGAAGAAAGAGAAAAAAAAAAATCAAGAAATCATTGGAAAGGCAATTTCAGATAGAGACAAGTGCTATAGAGAGATCACGACACCGTGAAACAGAGTGCCCGGGAATGAAGAGATACCTCAATAGTACAGTCAGAAAAAGGCTTTCTGAGGGAACGAGGGTTGAGGCGACCCAGGGAGGTTACGAAGGTGTCAGACACACAAGGATGGGGACACTGAGGTATGTCGAGCAGTCCAAATGCGGTGAAAAGCAAATGCAGAACCAAAAAAGTGTGGAAGGGTTTGCTATGTGTACAGAACAGCATGCAGGACAGTGAGTGAAGCAGAAGCTGAGCCCGCCAGGACCAGCAAGGCGCTTAGAGAACTACCCTAGGACTAGATTGCCCAGTGCCTCATTCAGCCCGGCGGGGGGAGGCTGGATTTATTCCTGAAGGTGAAGGAAAGCCATCTCCTCTTCTCCAGTCGAACCTTCTTGAAGACAAGGCACTTAGATGATTCTGAATAGAGAAGACTACTTCATTTCTCATGTCGAGGAGCTGTTACCATTAATAATAATAAATATCACTCATTATATATTCTGGACCATCACCTTGCATCATCACCTTTCATGTACCCTAGCGATACCATTCCCAAATCTTCACAAAATCCTAAAAGTCTCTATCATGTTATAGATTCATGAAAATGAGGCTCAGGTAGGTGACTCATTGAGCTTCTGATGAAAGCAGAACTCCATCTTGAAGCAGCCCCACACTGAAGTGAACCCGTGAAAAATAACAGGGTCATTCCTGAATCCAGGTCGGCTCCCCCATAGACAAGCACTGCTTCCCTTGTACCTGGCTAATGTCTCTATGTGCAGTTCTCAGTGTAATTAAGCATATAATGAATACTTATGTTGTGCAAGATAATGCTATTTTCTAAAAAGAATAATGAATATATGGAATAAGTTTTTGAACAAAGAGAATCTACTGGGGCATGTGAAATTAAAATGTTGCTGGAAGGTCAAAATTAATTTTGGAAACATTGGTGAAACAGAGAGTTTCACAAAGGGAAAATTGAGAAAACAAAAACTGCATGAGCTCAGTGAATAAAAAGGCTAAAACATCTATCCAGAAGTCTTTTGCCGTTGCCGGAATTAATTAACTTTTATTTTGGCTTCAACTCTTTGAAAAAGTTCTGCCTAAAGGAATTCCATAATTTGGATTTAATGTGACCTGTAGAAGCAAAGTGGGGGTTGGAGGGGCTCAGAGGCTGAGCAGATGCTGGGAAGAGTCCAAGAGCGCCCAGCGATGTCCAGGATCAATGGGGTGCCGGGGGCGAAGCAGGGAGGAGGGGCGTTTTGATGTTGGACAGTGTGATAATGACTGCCCCTGAGCCAGAATCTATTTTTCTTATAAAGGCAGATGCCCTCAAAGAACACGGCACCCAGAAACTCTAATACTTATCTTGTCTGTCTCTGTGCTCTGGAGATTGGCAAAGTCTGAACACTACGAGTCTGCTCAACTGCAGAGTCAGGATTCAGCATTTTCAGGTCTTCAAGGATTGTTTCACCTCTCCTCATCACCAGTTGAAAAGACTCAACAGTGGCTTCCCTGGTGGCGCAGTGGTTGAGAGCCCGCCTGCCGATGCAGGGGACACGGGTTCGTGACCCGGTCCAGGAAGATCCCACATGCCGCAGAGCGGCTGGGCCCGTGAGCCATGGCTGCTGAGCCTGCGTGTCCGGAGCCTGTGCTCCGCAACGGGAGAGGCCACAGCAGTGAGAGGCCCGCGTACCGCAAAAAAAAGAGTCAACAGTTTTTTTTCGTAGACAAACACATGACCTTTCAATTAATCAAAAAGGAGGAAACGAAGCAAAATCCCTATAACCTCCACCATACAAGCACATTTTGTATTTTGTAACACATTACATTTCTTTCACTGTTTCCTTACATGGGTGTCATTCATTGATCTATTATACACACACTCTTGTTGCTTCTCTATTTTTCTAATTTGCGGGAATTCTCCTTACCTACACAATGGCAGGATTATATAGCATAACATATTTGTTAAAATTATCTTCTTGAAACCAGGTTGCTTAACATTGAAGTGTGGCACCACTAACTCCTAGCAAATTTACCTGGATAAAAAGAAATCATAATAGTTCCCTGATAGTAAGTGCATAATGAGTAACCACTCTCACAATAATAATCATTATTGTTGTGATTATTTACAAAATATCATCACATAAATTCTCTGATATTTAAGGGTTCTCATACAAGAAAAGGCATGTTCTTAGTGAAGCTTTACAAAAAGTCGTTATCAGAATTTGAACACGACAATATTTTTTTCCCATATGATGTGGAACATGCTGCCTGTCATAACCTTTTTGTGCATGCCAAGCCCAGAGCTTCCCACTGAAGTTGGGTCTGTCTATAGCTTCTAGAATGTATGTCATGCACTAAATGTGCCATAAGTGCGGTAGAGTTAATACCCTTGAGAAGAGACCTCCACCAGTGATAGAGCTGGAGGGCAGAGACGGACACCAGCTTACTGGTCTCTTGGATGGAACAACTCTGCAGAACACTTGGTGTGTCTCTAAGAAGTCTCCAGTAGGACTGAGCCCCAGTTTCCCATAGTGACAAATTGTTTACCAACCATTATTTTTAGTGGCTTCCTTATTGTGTACCTCAATTCTTGGCACCTCTTACTGTGCTCCCTGTTATCATTTCTCAAACAAACAACTGGGACAAATCCTTATCTCAGGGTCTGTTTCTGGGAACAGTCAATCTAAGATACATATTATCAAAGGTTAACTTTTCTTCTTTTTTTTTTTCACACACACGCACTGTGTTTTATTTTTACAAGAGATAAATAAACCGACACCAAGCATTGTAAATGGATGACCACAACAAAAGCAACAATGATTGCAATTACCAAACATGAAACACACTCATACAATGTCATATTTTCTTCTATTTTATTACACTCTTCTGAAATACAAATTATAATGACCATGCAGTATTCAATTGAGGGGAATATCATAATTTCTTTTACTAATATCCCACTGTTGGGCATTACGTTGTTTCCCAATTCCAATGTCAAAAACACTGCTAGATTAAATAAATAAATATATCTGTGTAAAAAGGTTTAAAAAGTCAAGTACAGTTTCCAAAGTTATTCTCAATAATAAGGAGTTCCTGGGTCAAAAAATACAAGCTCTTAAATATTTCTTGAGTATATATTTTGAAACTGATTTCCAGTAAGGATTCACTATTGTCATTAGCAAGGTAGAATGCTCAAAATCTTCAAAATTTTGTTTTCATAGAGTGCTTGTCTTACTTAAACCGTGTTCATTTCAAAGAATAAATTCATTTCCGATTATCCATTTTAATGTCAGAGAGAGAAAAGCATGGTGCTCAAGAATCTCACTTTGGAGCCAATTAGTTACATCCCAGCATTCCTTCTTAGTTTAGTTCACCACCCACTTAAAATAACATGTGACCCTTCCTGCAAAGGCTTACTGAAAAGTTATCAGCCACATTCTTCCAGAAGTTACCACTCCCTCTTCTGCACAATGTCCATGCTTCTGGGAAGCATTTATAACACACAGCCTAGTAGATAGAATAATAATCATTCCTATTTGTACACTGCAGTTTCCTTGTATACTCAACACCTAAAACAGAGCAGACCTTGAAAATATATTTAAGAAAATGAGAATATCCAGACCAATCTTGGTCAGGAATAAAGATAATTACAGTAGTATCCCTAAAAACAAACAAAAAATATGGATCATTTAAAATGTACCAAATATTTTACATAACATTTATTCAGTCAGGATAACGATCCTACAAGTGAGGCATTGCCAGCTCCATTTATAGATGGTTAAATAGGAGGTTAAATAGTGTCCTACCCAAAATACACTTCCACTCAGAACCTAAGAATATGACCTTATTTGGAAATAGGGTCTTTGTAGAAGCAGTTAGCTAAGTACCTTGAGATGAAACCACCTTAGATTTAGGGTGGCCCTTGAAACCAATGGAGGGTGTCCTTATACACAGTGGAGCAGACACAGAGACACAGGGGAGAAGGTCACATGAAGAAGGCAGAGAGTAGAGCATCCATGAGCCAAGAAGTGGCAGGAGTTACCAGAAGCTGGAAGGGACCAGAAGGAGTTCTTTTCTGGAGCTTTCTGAGGAAGTATGGCCCTGCCCACATCTCAGTTTTAAACTCCTAGCCTCTAAAACTGAGAATAAATTCCTGTTATTTTAAGGTTTCGAGTTTGTGGCAATTTTTTATGGCAACCCTAGGAATGAATACAATGTGTGAGGAAAATGATGCTCTGAGCATGTCAATTTCCTCCTCTGAGCTCCAGTTTTCATGCTGGTATGTGAAGGAGCTTGGGTTTTCCTGGGTTTCCAGGATAAATACCACATCTTGTGCATAGTTTCCCAAGTTACTAGAGATGGACAGCAGGAGTTCTACAGCACATGCAGGGAATGGGATAGATATCAACTTAATGATGAGTTTAAGGCAAAATCCAAATTAGCCTGATTTTAACGTCTCCTTCATTTCAGAAACAGTTTATGTTAAATATTCCCATCCCCACCTCCTTTTACAGTTTCACAGTTATGATAAATCATATAGTCAGTTGGCCTTGTGACTCTTGTTTTCATGATTTAATAAAAGTACGTCCACATTCATCAGTCAATCGATCATCTCTCTCTGTGTTTGGATCCCACTTTATAACAACAGTATGTGCTCTGATGACATTAATACCTCCAGCCTCCCTCTCTCCATCAGAAATATCAAATAAGCAGGACCTGTTTTCTACAGCCTTAGTCAGACTAAAAGGGGACTCCTTTTCTCATTATTGAGGAAGATAATGCTAAACATGTAAAGGTTTATTCATTTAAAAGCACTTGAAGTTTCCCTAGAATGATTTCTTTCATTTTAGGCAATAGAATGACTACCTTGTTTGTTGGGACAGTAGAAAGAAATTTGAGGTGGGACCTATCCATTTGTCATCATGAAGGAAAGATTTGATTTGGTACAATGTGAGTTTTCAAGATGTCACTTTCTACAGACTTGTCGTGATACATTTTCATTATCCAAATATGGTATTTTGTGTGTGTGTGTGTGTGTGATCACAGACTCTGTGTTTCAATTTCCCAGAATTGTCCAGCGGTTACTAAATTACCTTATTTTATTACTTTACCTCCCTTGCTTCTTCCAGTAGAATATGAAGTAGTTAGGAAGGAAAGTCAATGAGGTGTTCTGGGTTTCTATATGTAAATCCTCTCACCTGACTCAAGATTAGAGGACATTTGAAGGTGAAAAGGGAAGCAAATTTGAATACAATGAGAAAAACACTTAATACATTGTGTGCTACTCAAGTAACATTATTATTTTAAGCCTAGTTCATCATTTCCTTATTACCCAGAAGCTAGAAAGAACTCATTTAAAATACAGGATCTGGGCTTCTCTGGTGGCGCAGTGGTTGAGAGTCTGCCTGCCATTGCAGGGGACACGGGTTCGTGCCCTGGTCCGGGAAGATCCCACATGCTGCAGAGCAGCTGGGCCTGTGAGCCATGGCCGCTGAGCCTGCGCGTCCAGAGCCTGTGCTCTGCAACGGGAGAGGCCACAGCAGTGAGAGGCCTGCGTACCACACAAAAAAAATAAAAAATAAAATAAAATAAAATATAGGATCTACTAGTGAATATGAGATTTTAGATAAGTCAATAGGCTTTCAAAAGGGCCTCCAACTCCATGAAGTTGTAAGGTTTACTTGCAAAATTATATCTAAGAATGTCTAGCACCATAACTAAATAAATATTTCGGCAACTCAATAAAAATAATAACTCACAATCGCATAGGGCCACAACTCCTGAGTTCTACGAAATCCAATAATAATGAAGTAATAGAGTTGGGTTTCAGTTTCTACTATTAGAAAATCTCAGGCACCAAAATAGGCCATTTGGAGTGAGGGCTGTGTAGGGTGTCCAGTTGGCTAAGATGGAGCATAATTACTAAGGAGGATTAATTACTAGCTAGACCACCATTGTCTCCCTCCAGGCCCATCAGAATAATCTGCTAGTTGGCCTCTCACTTTTCACATAAGCAGTATTTCAAGACTGTCTCCAACAAAAAAATGCTATTAATTGCTACACAGCTTTCAGTCATAATCCTTGTGTAAGAAATGAATTTGCAAACTACCAACAGTGGTCTTCTGGATTTTTCAAGTTCTGGTCCTTACACACCCTCCATGCCCAGGTTGGGTCCTTTCCCATCTTGTTCACCACATTCCAGGCGTACAGATTTTCTTTCAGTTCTGGAAAAGTTCATACTTTCTTTCACTAGACTTTGACATAACGTTCCTTTGCTCTAACTTGAATACTCTTTTCCTCAACTCTTGACTAAGTCCTATTCATCATTAAACTGTGAAATGAATATCTCCTACTTTTGGAAAGACCCACACTATCTAGCGTATCTGTCCTATCTCTTTATGTCTTCCACAAAGACCTAGAACCCAACCCAAGAGCCTCACTTTTCCTCACCATGAGGATCCATGAGCTTTCCTCACAGGCCCTTCAGGTTTAGCCAAATGAACCTCAATTATTATCCAAGTAATTATCTGTTTTTTTCCCGTTAGCATCTTTTATAATTAGTGTGATCACTTGTTTTTTTCTTAATCCTTTTTAATGCTAGACAATGTAAGTGTAGTGAAGAAGGAATTGCCTTCTCTCTTACTCACTATTGCAACTCCCAAGCCTAGCATAGATTCGGCCTATACATTTGTTACTTAAAGGAATGGATGGGATGGTCAAGGAAGAAGCCTATCGGGTTGAGTAGGAAATGGATAGTGTGAAGGTAAATCACTCTTGAGACTCCTTCTGTGAATCTGAGGCAGACAATTATAGAGGTAGCCAAAGAGAAATGAAGAAAAGAGAGAATTCTTTATTTTTAATTTTAAATATAGAATGCACCAGCACATGTCTATGTGCTAATGGAAATGATTCAACAGAAATAAGGACGCTTATGGTTCAGGAGAAATAGGATAACCAAATAGAGCCAGGAGGGATGGAGCACTAGCCCTAGATGTGCAGGAAGCGACCTTCTATAGGAGTAGGGACAATTCCTTCTTTGTATTCAGATTAAGAAAGTAAAGCTGAGTAGAGGGAGACTACCAGTTGGTAATAGGGAAATGATGTAGTTGGTCTTTGTCGATTTCTTTTTCGCTCAGTGTCGCGTGAGCACCTTCATAGTTGAGAGGGGAGGTAGAAGGAATGGTTTGGTCATCTTATGGAGATAGATATTATACAAAATTTATTCCCTGGAGTGAACAATGATCTCTCTAGAAAAATGCAGATGGTGTCATGATAATATCGAGTGCCCATTTTGATTTTACTACAGCTTTGAAGTGAAGCTACTGAGAATGGCTGTGTGACTTTCCCCAGCAGCACAGCAACCAGCCGAAGGTTTTACCCTGCACTTGAACCGCGGCAAGGATTCTACTGTTTATCATCAGAAATACTGTTAATTCAATGATTGCAGTGAAAGAAGCTTCTAAGTATTTTAATGTACTGAGTCTAAGTAAACTGAAGGTCTTCTTGGGTCTTTACTAGGCCTGAGTTGAGTGGTAAAATACCACAAGAGAGATAAAATACTTTAAATATTTTAATATGAGTTGGTCACTATTATTATGCCCATTTCACTGATGTGTAAACTAAAGTTTAGAGTGTTAAGTGACTCACCCAAGCTCATACAGTTTAAGCGTGGGATAATCAAGATTGCAGAAGCATCTATAAAAGTGAGAAACACAAAGGTTAAACTCAGGGGAAAAGAAGGCAGAGGAGTCAACTGAAAGACCAAGACTCTAAGCCAGAAGGGAGGTGTGTGTCCCCAAAGCACTCCAGCAAAGAGAGGCTTCAAAGGCACTTGGTAGTTTCCTTCCCAGCCCATCTTACACCTAATGCTCAGAGCCCAGAGAGTTCCTGACAACGTGGCATGTTTTTATTTTTATATTTATACAGAGAGATAATGAGCCACTTAGAACTGAGCTTGTTCGCTCTCCGTGGTGGCACCTGCCTCTCCTGGTCAGCCTCTCGCTGTCAAGCACCAACTCCTCTGACAACGTTCTGTCCTTGACGATCTGCTGCCTTCGTGTTCTCTTCATTTAAACTAGGAATAAACAAAAGTCCTTCACTTCTATGTAACTGATAAAAAAAAGGAACTAAATGCTTCTCGGAAAAGGGAGCCAAGTGTACAAGTTGAGAGTGACATATTTACATCACGTCAGAAATGAAAAAGGGCTGCTTTCTCCCCTCAAGCACATCTATTCTCATAAACACATTCTAAAGAGTGTATTGTTTATGAAAACTCTACCTTTATCTCATTTTTTGTTGTTGTTAATAGGCCCGATGTCAGCAGTGACTGTTAGAAGAAAAACACATGATTTTCCTTGCGTGAAGACAATTCAAACCTCATTTTACCTTGATATGGAGAAAGCTGTGTTAAGTGGACATTTAAAGCTATTAACAATAAACATCAATTTGATCTTATTTTAATTAGGAAGAGAATATTGCCTTGGGTCCACAATTGATCATATATTGGGAGGTAACTGTTGAGTGTGCACATTGCCACGGAAGAGGGTGAGCTCTCATATGGGTCTCCATCAGGACTGATGCCTCAGTGAGAGTCTGCAGACCAGTGCTGAGAAACATTGGGTACTTGCTAGAGATGAAAATAGTCAGGAATTGTAATTACAATGCAACTGATGAAATTATCATTTCAAATAGTATGCAATGAAGTTTGCCATGTTTCTTACACTGGACTAAAGCCATTTAACTGCTTTTCTAATTTAATCTTTACAACAAACCTCTCTAAGCTCTAAGTTTCATGGATGAGAAGAACAAGGCTCTGAGATGCCAGATGAGTCTTGATCACAAAGATGGCAAGTGGCTGACCTATGATTCCAGTCTAGGATTTCTGCCCTCATGGACTTCATTACTGTTCTATACAGAATGTCTCAGGGAATTGTGAAGACCCAAACCAGGATGCTGAAGTATTTCATGAAATCTGAGGAGCAAATTTAGGACTAAGATGAGACAAAATTAAGGCTAAGAACCAAGTAAATATGGTAAAGAAAAAGGCTTAGAGCTAAGTTCATTCCTGAAAATCGTTCTAAAAATTCTGTAGTTAAAAATTTTGTAGATAAAAATTGCAATAACCAAATCTGTCTGATGTAACCATTTTGGAACTCTGGAGTTTATTGAAGGCTTGCAACTTCCAGATGAAGGCTTAGACAGTAAATTGTGGTTTATTTATGACAATTTCAGCTCTTAGTATACTAGCAGCAGCTCATTTGACATGCCAGCCATGTGTCAGGCAGCCATGCATGTATCCCTGAAGCAGAAGCCAGGGTGGGCAAAAAGGACGTTATCTTCCAAATATTAGGCATCTGTGTTCTGACTGCTGATTGCTGCTTCTGATCACAGAGGTGCAGACAAGAAGTGGGCAGCCATTGTATCTGCACCAACCCCTATGTTGCAAGACCCTCTTCCTCAGATTGAAGTCACTTCCAAGGAATTTAAAGGGCTGGCACCCTTTTCACTGCCCTTCATTTTTCTCTTTTTTCCCCCTTTTCAGAAAAAGACATTAAAAACTAGGACATTTAAAAACAACTGCTTGTGTGGGGAAATGTAGAAAATGACACTGTGTACCCAGGAAAAGGTCTAGTAAAGACCTGAGAAGACCTTAAGTTTATTCCTCAGGCTGATAGTCAGCAAGAGATAGCCTTAAATAATAATAATAATAAATAAGCAAAGACAATAACAAAAAACAGCAAACCCCAGGGAAGGGGAAAATCTGATTTTCAGAGTTACCACATGATTAAATTCAAGTGTCCAACTTTCAACAACAGTAAAAATCACAAAGCATACAATGAAACAGGTAAATACAGCCCATTTAAAGAAGAAAATAAATCCATAGAAGCTGTCCCTGAAAAAGACCTGATGGGACATATACTAGACAAAGATGAAAATAACTTCTTAAAAATGCTCAAAGAACTAAAGGAATATATGAATAAGCTTAAGAAAATCATGTATGAACAAGATGAAAACGTCAATGAAGACATAGATAACCTAAAAAGAAACCAAAAATAAATTCTGCAACTGAAAAGTACAATAACTAAAATGACAAGTTTACTAGAGGAATTCAAAGGCAGATTTGAGCAGACAAGAGAAAGAATTAGGAAACTTGAAAGCTTAATAGAAAATATCAAGTGTGAGGAACAGAAAGCAAAAAGATAGAGAAAATTGAAAAGAGCATAAGAGGAAATTTGGGGCACAGTCAAATGGACCCAATATTCATATTGTGTGAGTCCAAAACTAAAGGAAAAAAAGGCAGAAAGAATATTTTTAAAAACCATAGCTGGGCTTCCCTGGTGGCGCAGTGGTTGAGAATCCGCCTGCCGATGCAGGAGACATGGGTTCGTGCCCTGGTCCGGGAAGATCCCACATACAGCGGAGCAACTAAGCCCGTGGGCCATGGCGCTAGGCCTGCGCGTCCGGAGCCTGTGCTCCGCAACGGGAGAGGCCACAACAGTGAGAGGCCCGCGTACCGCAAAACAAACAAACAAACAAACAAAAACCATAGCTGAGCACTTCCCAAATGTGATGAAATACATGACTATAAAACTCCAAAATGCTCGACAAACTCCAAGTAGAATGAATTCAGAGACCACACCAAGACACATTATAATCAAACTTTCAAAAGACAAAGACAAAGAAAGGATCTTAAAAGCAAGAAAAAAGTGAATCCAAACACAAGGAATGTCCCAAAGAAAACTATCAGATTTCTCACCAAAGATGTTGCGGGCCAGAAGGCAGTGGACCAAGGTTTTCAAAGTGCTAAAAATCAAAAAAGAAGCTGTCAAGAAGAATTCTGTATCTGGCATAACTATCTTTCAAAAGTGAGGGGTAATTAGGATATTCCCAGGTTAAAAAAAATGGAATTACAATTGCATCAAAAAGAATAAAATACTTATAAATTAACTTAACCAAGAAGGGAAAAGACTTGCACAATAAAAACTTTTAAAAATTGCTGAAGGAAATGAAAGAAGTCATAAGTAAGGAAGTACATGCCACGTTCACGGAGTAGAAGACTTAATATTGTTGAAATGTCCATACAATCCAAAGCAATCTATAGATTCAATGCCACCCCTATCAAAATGCCAATGATATTGTTTGCAGAAATAGAAAGACCCATCCTAAAATTCATATGGAATCTCAAAGGACCTCAAATTGCCAAAGCAATTTTGAGAAATAGCAAAACTGCTGGACTCACTTTCTGATTTCAAGCCTTACTATAAAGCTACAGTAATCAAAACAGTGTGATACAAGCAAAAAAAAAAAAAAAAAAAAAGACATATAGGCCAATGAAACAGGGCTCAGAAATAAATCCTCACAAATACGACCAAATGATTTTTGACAAGATTAACAAGACCAGTCAATGGAGAAAGACCATTCAATGAGAATAAGACAGTCTTTTCAACAAATTATTCTGGGACAACAAATAACCACATGCAAAATAATGAAGTTGGATCCTTTACTAACACCATATGCAAAAATTAATTCAAAATGGATGAAAGACCTACATGTAAGACCTAAAACCATAAAACTCTGAGAAGAAAACACAGGACAAAAACTTCATGACATTGGATTTGGCAATGATTTCTTGGATATGACTCCAAAGACATATGTAACACAATAAAAAGTAGACGCATTGGACTTCATGAAAATTAAAAGATATGTGTATCAACAACACTATGGATAGAATAAAAAGGTAACCCACATAATGGAAGAAAATATTTGAAAATTATATACCTGGAATATATATCCAGAATATATAGAGAATTCCTAAAACTCAACAATAAAAATACAGATAAGCTGATTAAAAAATGGGCAAAGGACTTGAGTTGATATTTCTCCACAGATAACATCAAATATCCAATAAACACATGAAAAGATGCTCAGTATCACTATTCATTAGCAAAATGCAAATGAAAGCTACATGAGATACCAGCTCACACCCATTAGGAAGGCTACTATTCAAAAAAAAGAAAAGAAGTGTTGGAGAGAACTTGGAGAAATTAAGACCCTTGTGCACTATTAGTGGAAATGTAAAATGGTACAGCCACTGTGGAAAACAGTATGGTAATTCCTAAAAAAAAAAAAAAATAGAATTAGTATATGATCCAGCAATTCTACTTCTGGCATATACCCAAAGTAATTGAAAGCAAGATCTTAAAAAGATATTTGTACACCATGTTCATAACAGCATTATTCACAATAGCTAAAATGTGTAGGCAACCCAAGTGCCCATGGACAGATGAATGGATAAACAAAATGTGTTTCAAACATACAATGGAATATATTCAGCTTTAAAAAGAAAGGAAATTCTGCAATATGTTTCAACATGCATGAAACTTGAGGATATTATTCTAAGTAAAATAAGCCAATCACAAAAAAACAAATATTGTATGATTCCTTGTATATGAGGTACTTCCAGTAGTCAAAATTATGGAGACAGAAAATAGAATGGTGGTTGTCAAGGTCGGGACAGGGGGGAACAGGAAGTTACTGTTTTATGGGTATAGAGTTTCAGTTTTGCAGGGTGAAAAGACTTGTGAAGATGGATGTTGGTAATGGTTTCACAACATTATGAATGCATTTAATGCCACTGAACTATAATAATGTTTAAAATTGTAAATTTTATGTTATCTGTGCTTTACTACAACAAAGAAAAACATTGAAAAAAAAATTCTGTCATGCTCAACTCTCATTTTTATTTGAACTTAGTATTGTGTATGGATGAACAGGCTTGGTAGAGCCCAGGATCGGGGTCAGCTGGACACCTGCTAATAGGCAAGCCATCTGGGCATCTGCTGGATGCATTGATCTATAAGGGGTGCTAAAATGTCAGTGAAATAAATAGAAAATATGGTGCCAGTTAACATGGGTTTCTGCACATAATTCAAACAAATAGCAAATTATAAATTGCTTTATCTTGCATTGAGCAGACATAATAAAGTTCTTGTTTTGAATACTGGCATAGAACAGGAAGAAATTATTCATCATTTGTTATAACCTATTGCCTTCTCGAGAGGAAGAACCCTACCAGATCACCTTTCCTTTAAACGAGGAACACAAAATATAGTAGCTGGGGCAGAGTGAAATGGCTCTGGCAGAGAAACCTAGAAGACCGTGGGAAGAAGTGAAGAGAAAAGAGATGTCAGAAAAAGAGTCAAGAGCCAGGAAAGCTAAGCACAGGAAAGAAAAAAGAGACTTAGCCACTGATGCAGCAGGGAAGAGATATTGGTACTTCAAAGCTCAGTGCTGGGCCACCTCTACCTCACTGACAGAATCTTCGGTAAATCTTGCATTTCTCCTAATTTCCTAGACAAGTGCAGCTTTCTTTTGGGGGAGCCTGAAAATTTTGAAGGAGAACATCTTCTGTGTGAGTAATAAACATAAGTAATGAGGTATTCAATTTAGGTTAATTGAAAATCTAGTTTTTCTCTGTTTTCAATGTAATAGAATGTTGGGTTGAAGCACAGCAGAGATGATGTCCTTGTCAAGAGTATCCTAATGTTCTGTTTGGCCTCAGCCTTAGTTTACTTACCAGAGACCTATTCAAAGACATCACTGTCAGTCCTTTCCAGGTGCTAACTAAGAGATACCCATAATTGTGTTTAACTAAGTCAGAAAAGCATAGGCCGTGATTAAGGCAGTACCCCCAGGGCAGTACAGCATAATACTCCACCCTATAAAATTTGAGTTTTTCCAGCTTACTGATGATTTTGTTGGTTCTGGGTTTTCCTGTAAAATAATTCATTAAACTGGGAATTGGACAGCACATATTGGAAGGTAGAGAGACTTCCCTGGTGGTCCAGGAGTTAAGACCCTGTACTCCCAATGCAGGGAGCCCAGGTTCAATCCCTGGTCATTGGGGTGTGGCCAAAAAATAATTTGTATGTGTATATATATATGAAGGTGGAGTCTAAAGAGAGATGTGACCAGGATTTGCAGAAAAATGGCAAAGGCCTGCTGAAATGACTTGGTTGGTCTCCCCCAGAGTAACCCTATAGAAAGCAAACCCTGGGGAATATGCACTGTTCTGCTCTTCAAATGTATTTTTTCTCAGCACAAGGAAGAGGAAAACCAATAACTCTTTTTGAAACAGGAAACAAGATCTTGAAGATATGGAGCTATTTTTAAAACCATAAAATGATTGTAAAGGAGTGTCTATTGGAAATCTGTGTAGGAGAAACTTACAGTATTTAGGCCCCAATATACCACCATCCAGAAACTATACACTATACAATGGTCATAAAGGAGAAAAACAGAAAATTACCTGTTTGGTGTGAACAATGCAGCTACTGTTTCTGCTGATAATAATATTAGCCACTGTAATAGAATTCAGAGTGAAATTTTCCAGTTGCCCTGTAATTGGCATTTAAGGCCTATAATCAAAAGAGGGTGATCAACAAAAGGGGTCAAATATAGACCCCTGAGGCTTACAAAGATGGGATGGAAATATTTCTGAAACAATCAACACTGGATAACTTGTCAACCTAGGATATATAAGGGATGACTGAACAGGGGCAGAGGAGAAAAGAAGAGAGTCCTTTTTTAAAATGTTCTGGGTTTTAGGAAATAAAACACTCATGGTCCAAGAGAAATTACTCTCCCCTTGCCCTGTGATCCTCCTCACCATCACATTCCCAAAGCCAAGAGATGGTAGGCAGTGGAGCGCTAAGCAAACAACCCTCAGAGGTTCAGTAAGTCTTCAGGAAAGAGAGATTGGCGTTTCACTAATCAGATGATGTTCACAGAATTGCAGATCTGCAGCACTGTCTTAGTGCGGTCTGAGAATACTGCATTGTGAGACAGTTCTTGAGGAGCTTGACATGTGTGCCTTTGGGAATGTAAACAGAGACATCTGTCTTGCCAGGCAAGCTAATATCTGAACATGGGAGGTGTACAAGAGTAGCCCTAAGCAATGGGAACAAATATGCCATTCCCCATCCCAGATCCCTAAGAACCCCAGAAGACACAGAAGGAAAAGGACCCCAGTAACTCCAGTAGCTCTGTTTGAAGAGAGAATGTGGAGGTGTGTATTGTTAATGGTGGTAGCCAATGAAGGGACATATATGCCCCTCTAAAAGTGGTCTTCCAACTAGAAACCTTCTGCACAGCAAAGGAGATCATCAACAAAGTGATAAGGTAACCTACTGAATGGGAGAAAGTATTCGCAAATTATACATCTGATAAGGGGTTAATATACAAAATATATAAAGAACTTATACAACTCAATAGAAAAAGAATCCGATTTTTTTTAATGGTCAGAATATTTGAATAGACATTTTTTTCAAAGAAGACATAGAGATGGCCAACAGGTACATGAGAAGATACTCAACATCACTAATTATCAAGGAAATGCAAATCAAAACCACAATGAAATATCACCTCACACTTGTTAGAATAGCTATCATCAAAAATACAAGAAATAACAAGTTTTAGGAAGAATGTGAGGAAAAGGAACACTTGTACACTGTTGGTAGGAATGTAAATTGGTGCGGTCACTCTGGAAAATAGTATGGAGGTTCCTCAAAAAAATAAAAATAGAACTACCATATGACCCAGCAATTCCACTTCTGGGTATTTATCCAAAGAAAACAAGAACACTAACTCAACAAGATATATGCACTCCCATGTTGATTGCAGCATTACTTACAATAACTAAGATACAGAAAACAACCTAAGTGCCATCGACAGATGAATGAATAAGGAGAATGTGATTTATATCTATCTGTATCTGTATCTAAATCTATATCTACCTTGAGGCCATTATGCTAAGTGAAATAAATCAAACAGAGAAAGACACCTATTGCATGATCTCACTTATATGGGGAATCTAAAAAACAAACAAAACACAAGCTCATAGATACAGCGAACAGACTGGTGTCTACCAGAAGCAAAGGGTGAGGGATGGGAGAAATGCATGGAGGGAGTCAAAAGGTACAAATCTCCAGTTATAAAATAAATAAATGATGGGGATGTAATGCACAGCATGGTGACTATAGTTAATGATACTCTATTGCATATTTGAAAGGTGCTAAGAGAGTAGAACTTAAAAGTTTGCATCACAAGAAAAAAAATTCCGTAACTATGTGTGCTGATAGATATTCACGAGACTTATTGCGGTGATCTTTTTGCAACCTATGTAAATATCAAATAATTAGGTTGCACAAGTAAAACTGATATAATGTTGTATGTCCATTATGCCTCAAAACAGTGGTCTTCAGTGAGACACAGGCTAGAGGAATCTGGATACCTCTCCAAGAAAATCAGACTCTTCATACACAGACTGCTATGTCTTCAGATGCCCCACACATCAGGGGAAGGCCAGGGGCAGTTCTGCATGGTGCCAGCGCCCCCTCTGTTGCATATGGCCATAACTGTCTCATTACAGGTCTTCATGCTACATCCAGAACATGGATGGCTAGAAGTGAAAAAACAAGCCATGCTCAATCTTCACTCCAAGCCTTTTCACCCTCAGTTATAGTTAATGATGGAGACAGAAGCTTTGAATTTGACACAAGATTGGATTTATAAACTGCCCTGGACTAAGTCTAATAATCATAAAGGGCCAGACAGTTATGAAATTTTACAATGTCATTCCCCTGACCAGAAAATGAGCTTCTATTCAGCAAGTTGAACACCGTGAATGGAGAAGAAAAAAAAAAAAATTTTTTTCTGAGAAACTCCATGGTCTAAATGTTTCACATATCCTACAAGCTCTAAGAAGTGACATTATTATATCCATTTTGCAAATAAAGGAATTGAGGATGAGAGCAACTTGGCCAAAGTGACACAGAGCATAAGTTAGATTCAAACTTGGCATTGACACTGTCAAATGCTGTGCTCTCTTCTATACATAGCACTGTTTTCTCTGGCTTCTTTGACCAAAGTCACATCAATTTAACATAAAAAACATTACGATAAAGTAATGTGTATATGTATATGTATATATGTATTGGAACTGGAAATGGTTTTAGGTTCAATATGATATATTTGAAAAATATCTCAATACACCTCACTTCCACCAGTCACACAGATCAAATGCTGACAAGGCAAATTGTGTCAACCCCCTTATTAAATGTTCTGCGTCTTATTGCATCTACCCCAGGCAGTAAGGATCTGTGACAGTTAATTTTCTGTGTCAACTTGGCTAGTCTATGGTACCCAGTTGTTTGGTCAAACGCTAGTCTAAATGTGGCTTGTTAAGGTATTTGTGCAAACGATTAACATTTACAATCAGTTGACTTTAAGTAGGTATGAGAGGGTCTCATCCAATCAGTTGGAGGCCTCAAGAGCAAAGACTGAGTTTTCTCAAAGAAGTAATTCTGCCTCAGACTATAATACAGAAATCTGGTCTGAGTTTCCAGCCTGCAGGCCTGCCCTACGAAATTTAGACTCAAATGGCATCAATCCTTATCTGACGGATTGCAGACTTATCAGCCTTCACAGTCTTGTAAGCCAATTCTTTAAAATCAATCTCGTCTCTGTCTTTGTTTCTGTCTGTCTCTCTCATCTTCTCCCTCTCTAGGGAACCCTGATTAAAACAGTATCCATATTTTAAATTTAGAGATAAAGTTTAGAAAATTTAAGTTATTTTCCCAAAGAGCCAAATGATGGGTCCAATAATTGAAGGTGGATTTTTCTCTTTGATATTTCTTTCTTGGAGGCCAACTGATGCCTCAAATTATATCTACCTCAATATAAAGCACTTGTTTTCTTACTTGTTCATATCTTCCCCCAAATACTCAACTATACATTCTTTCTTGGAAGCCAAACAATATTCTGCCATGTGTCAAAGAGAGGTAACTCATGGGCACATGTACCTTCTCACCTACACCCTTTTGAAGTGCCAAGGCTGGGAATCTGGAGAAAATGTACCAATGATGAAAAGGGAGGTCCATGGATGATGACTCCAGAGAGGTCAGTCCAGCTACTTCTACCCTTCACTGTTTAAACACAATGGGCCTTTCAAAACCCCATGCTCAACAATGCTCATTTCAGTCAGACCCTTAGACTCTCTGTTTAATCTCTCTATTTTCTTACTATAGACTTATTTTCTTGCTTCTCATCTGTTTTTTTAAATTGACCTATAATCAGTTTAGAATGTTGTGTTAGTTTCAGGTATACAACACAGTGATTCAGATATATATATATATATATATACACACACACACTTTTTGAGATTCTTTTCCCCTATAGGTTATTATAAAATATTGTGCTACACAGTAGGTCTTGTTGGTTATCTATTTTATATATAGTGGTGTGTATATGTTAATTCCAAACTCCTAATTCATCCTTCACCCCCTCTTTCCCCTTTGGTAGCCATTATTTTGTTTTCTATGTCTTTGGGTCTCTTTCAGTTCTGTAAATAAGTTCATTTGTATTATTTCTGTTTTAGATTCCACATATAAGTGATATCATATGGTATCTGTCTTTCTCTGTCTGACTTACATCACTTAGTACAATAATCTCTAAGTCTATCCATGTTGCTGCAAAAGGCATTATTTCATTCTTTTTTATCAGGAACCCTCCTGCACTGTTGGTGGGAATATAAATTGCTGCAGTCACTGTGGAAAACAGTATGCAGGTTCCTTTAAAAACTAAAATTAGATTTATATGATCCTGCAATCCCACTCCTGAGTATCTATCTGAACAAAACTCTAATTCAAAAATATACATGCACCCCAATGATCATAGCAGCACTATTCACAATAGCCAAGACATGGAAGCAACCTAAGTGTCCTTCGACAGATGAATGGAGAAAGAAGATGTGGTACATATATACAATGGAGTACTCCTCAGCTTCTCGTCTATTTTTCACCATAGATAGACCAGCCTGTTTTCTACTTTGTAGTTCCCAGATGGTCCCTCTATTCAGTGGTTGGAACCCTGGACCTTCACCTTGGATTGTACAACCTGAGGTGATTCAGCAAACACCTTGAGCGGGAGCATGTCCTGTAGGAGAGTCTGATTCTGTACTTCATTTACATCTTTTTTTTTTTTTTTTTTTTTTTTGCGGTACGCGGGCCTCTCACTGTTGTGGCCTCTCCCGTTGCGGAGCACAAGCTCCGGACGCGCAGGCGCAGCGGCCATGGCTCACGGGCCCAGCCGCTCCACGGCACGTGGGATCTTCCCGGACCGGGGCACGAACCCGTGTCCCCTGCATCGGCCCGCGGACTCTCAACCACTGCGCCACCAGGGAAGCCCCATTTACATCTTTTTGTGGCAGCAGACGTCTACCAATTGTACAAGGTGGCCCTCATAATAACGCTGTGCTTTGGGAAGATCAGTGTCATCTGAATTTGACAAATAAGGACAGTGAAATCTAAAAAGTGTACTATGTTTTCCTACGGATGCAAGTAGACAGAATCCAAATTGGGGCCCAGGTGTCTTTTGGCCTCACCAGATGAACTTACTTCCACTAATAGGCTCCATTTCTTTGTCTTGATGGGACATATGTCATCCAATTTGGAATTTTAGTTACAACATCTGAAAAAGAGGCTGAAACTGACGTTTGATTTGGAGTAATTAGCTATACAGGGTCACATGTTGTAACAGTAATTTTCTAATCCTTTTTTCTGTGTTTGGAAAAATAAAATAAAATAATTTATATTATAGTGGGTACCTACAATATAGCTAAAACCATTATGAGTTATTTTAGAAAACACTATTGATGTGCAGTCTGCACGCAAAATGTGCAGTTGTCAAAACTCAGATACTTCCTAGATAATATAGTCCTCTCGTGTTCAAAAGGGTCATGAGTAGGAACAAGAAGAATATACTGAAACACTAGTGATTTTTTCAGATTTTTTTTTTTAGAAATGTAATTGCCATAAAAATCAAAGTAGGTACTTTTACTTGTAAGCTTACTTACTGAACAGAAAATCCAAATTGATTTCATTATTATCATTACTTTTTAAATGAACAACTACCATAGGCCAGGCATTATTCTAGAAGTGGTATATGCATAATATAAATTAGCAAAACCTTTTTATGCATTTTACAGAGGAGAAAACAGAAGTCCAGAGAGGTCAGATAGAGTGCCACAGTGACTCATTTGCAGAGCTGTGGCTTCATTCGGAGCTGAAAGTCTTCAAAACCTATACCATTTACATTCCACCTGCCTGTAAATGATAGATTTTCTCATAAATTGGCATTACTTTTATGCTTTTACATGTATCTTCATCCTTTCATTTTCCTTTATTGGTCCATGAAAATGGGAGTATCAGAAAAGAGGGATATTTAGATTTTACTCCTAAGGTATGTGTCTCAGGTATGGTATTCCAGACTTTATAGAAAAAGTAGATCATTCTCTGTGCCATTATTCACAGAGGGAATGATCCAAAGCATTCAATGATGGCAGGGATGCGAATGTAGATGGTAGCAATAGGGTTGCTGGTGCAAATGACTGGTACAATGGTGCCCTTTCTTGGGTAAAATCACTAGAGGAATCTCATACAACATTTGAGGGAGAGTCTTGATGCTTTTGTGTCTCATTTTATACAGGCTGCCAGCATTCATCAACAGCTCTGCTGGCAGAAGAACTGCCGGAAGCTCAACTCCTTACACTGTAAAAACAAAAGGTGTTTCTTTTCCTTTTTATGAGGTGAAAACCTGAAAGGTACATATAAATTACAAGGGCAGGAAAGGGATTTGTGGGAAGATTCTGGAGTAAGTAAGGATTTGAAGTCTGAGATGTAATTGGATATAAACTGATGCTGAAATCTAGGAAGAATGTGAGATAAAAAGTAGCTAAGAACTATAGGGAAGAAGGGTCAACAACAGCATGTCTTCGTGTCCTTATCAGAGCGGGGAAAAAGCTTACATCAAATAGACCGTCTTTACTTTCCAAGAAAATGAGCCATCTTCTCTACAAACTTGCTTTGTTTGAGGCATACTGAAAAGAGGACGTGAAAATACTTTAAATAATGCCTGATAAAACTGAAAATCTAATGAAGACTCATCCATGAAATTGCACATGGTTATGTATTTATAGTATGTTGTGCTATATTGTAGTGCACACAGTCTTTAATTCCACCCATTGGAAGGATCGGCAGAGGATTCACTGTTGGGTCTCTTTCCACCCTGACACAGGCAACGCCATTCCCAGCTCCTAGTTACCACCATAAGCTCATAAATTCAGCAAAAATCAAGCACCAATCCATATTTCTTGTAGTTTCAGCTCCAGCCCTTCCTCTAGATATGTCTCTAACTTTATTTCTTGATAGATTTTCTATTTTAAAGTTTTTAAAATTGATGTATAGTTAATTTACAGTACTAATGTCTACTGTACAACAAAGTGATTCAGTTATACATATATACATTATTTTTTAATATTCTTTTCCATGATCCTTTATCACAGAATATTGAACACAGTTCCCTGTGCTCTACATTAGGGCCTTGTTGTTTATCCAGTCTGTATATAATAGTTTGCATCTGCTAATCCCAACAACCCACTCCATCCCTCCCCCACCCCCCCTCCCCCTTGGCAACGACAAGTCTGTTCTCTATGTCTATGAGTCTGTTTTTGTTTCATAGATAGGTTCATTTGTGCCATATTTTAGATTCCACCTATAAGTGATATCATATGATATTTGTCTTTCTTTTTCCAACTTACTTCACTTAGTATGATAATCTCTAGGTCCATCCATGTTGCTGCAAAAGGCATTATTTCATTCTTTTTATGGCTAGGTAGTATTCCACTGTATATATTTACCACATCTTCTTTACTTGGTAGCTTTTCTATCTCCTTGCCTCCTGACCCTGGAACTTGAAATTTGCATACCATTCTGGTGCTCTGAGAATAGCTCACTTTCCTTCCTCCACTGTGGCTCTCCTGACTTGGATTATACTAATTGGGGCCAAACAACATCTCTCCCCAGATTTCACAATCCAAAGACACTAGAGTTCATTTTGTCTTGTATTCTATTTGTTCTATATATTGGCAAAACTTTAGCTAGCTGGCTGGCTATAAAAGACATATTCAGGGCTTCCCTGGTGGTGCAGTGGTTGAGAGTCCGCCTGCCGATGCAGGGGACACGGGTTCGTGCTCCGGTCCGGGAGGATCCTGTGTGCTGCAGAGCAGCTGGGCCCTTGAGCCATGGCTGCTGAGCCTGCGCCCGGAGCCTGTGCTCCGCAATGGGAGAGGCCATGACAGTGAGAGGCCTGCGTACCACAAAAAAAAAAAAAAAGTCTTAAAAATTAAAAAAAAGACATGTTCAAAAACTAAAATCACAGGCTTCATTTATATTTTCCAGCTCATGTTTAAAGTAGTGTGGTATCATGGAAAGAAAAGAGGCTTTGGGGAACAGAAATATCTAGGTTCAAATTCAACTTCTGTCGGTCTAGGAAAACTTTCACTTCTAAATGACAAAAATGATAATTTGAAAGTCAT
The DNA here is from genome assembly GCF_026419965.1 of Kogia breviceps. Classification (NCBI taxonomy): domain Eukaryota; kingdom Metazoa; phylum Chordata; class Mammalia; order Artiodactyla; family Physeteridae; genus Kogia; species Kogia breviceps. Next base: position 94,291,535 of record NC_081311.1, read on the forward strand.
TTCTAAAGCTACATTGAAAAAGGAGAATCACAAAGGTAAAAGTGAACAGATTTGAGTATGTAAAAATCTGAAGAGAAAAAAGTTCTATAGATGTAGTCAAAACAAAAGTAAAGAGCAAATGGAAAACTGGGAACAAAGATTAGCAGCAAGTACTGACATTTGAAATGTCATTGTTTTTAATACATGAGAAACCTTTGAATATAAGTTAGAAAGCACTAATACTCTAAACCATCAGTTGATAAATGAAAAGATAGGACAATCACAAGGCAAGCAATGCAATGATCAGTAAGTATTTGAAAAATAAAGTTTTCCAAAATAATAAAAGGATAATTTTTAAAAATAATAGTGGGATCCCATTTCCACCTAAATATCAGAATTTTTTACTGAGTATTCTTTGGTAACACTATGAGTAGCCACGCAATTATTTCCTTGCATGACTAGCTCCCAGGTTTCATTTAGATCTTTCAAAGTCACCTCCTCTAAGAGTTCTCGACCATCTCACCAATGTTTGCATACTTTCCCCCACCACTGCTTTGTTTCCTTCACTTATAGTGAAGGAAACAGTGATAGTGATAGTGATAGCTTATCACTATCTGGCATCATATTTGTTGCTACTAGTTATTATTGTCTTCCCACTGGAATATAAGAATCCTGAGAATAAGACCCTATCTGACTTTTTTCCCCCCAACATCTAGAAAGAATTCCCATTACATTGTATAACTCAGTAAACCTACACTGACTGAAAGGCTGGAAGGAATGCATATTTTACACTTATGAATCACAATTCTGCAATATACATCAAAAGCTATCAAAATACTCTTCCTTTTAACTCAAGAATCCCACTTCTACAGATTTATTCTCAGCAAATAATCAGAAATATACATTAAGATTTATGTTCAGTGATAGTCATCTCAGTATTATTTATAATAGCAAAAAATGAGAAAGTGATATCAATATCCAAAAATACAGAAATGGGTAAAATAAATTATAGTGCATATCAAGTAGGTAAAATTATGCAATCATCAAAAGTCATGCTTTTGAAAATTATTTTATGACCTAATTTTTAAAAACTGAAATAAAACCATACATAAAATTTTATACAGAATAATCTCAATTTTGCTAATGCATATATATAAAGAAAGATATCCTGTATGTACTGTAATTTACTGACCTTTAAGGTCGTTATTTTCTTTATGCCAAATTACAGTTGTCTAAGTAACTGTTCCTGAAGTAACCCTTGTATTTTACCATGTTAATTTCCCTAGTCATTCGTAAGTTGCCTGGTAAATGGTTCTAAGTCTCATAAATCCATCCTACTTATCACTTGCTTATCTCCAGCATTGACCTCATTCTTTCTGAAGCACCAGTCTTGCCAAGCTCAAGCAATTTCTTTATAAACGTGTAAGGTAAACATGGGATGAGCCCTTGCCTTTGGATAGCTGACCAGTCAGCTTCCTATAAGAAAAGGCATAACAGGAATATGGGAATGGAAGTACAATACAGGAAAGAACTTATAAAACCCTGCCTTAGTTATCTGTAAACAGACACTGAGACAGAGAACTAGGTGCAGAACATTTACTGAGAAATGTTCTGAGATAAATTTGTAGGAAAGTGAGGAAGAGAAAATTGGATGGAGGGAGACTCTGACCCACTAATACACTTACAATGTTCCACTGACCCTACAGGGTGTTCTAGAGCTGGGATGATCCTCCAGAATTATTCCAAATTGAATTAAGAGGCTGAGGCCTTTGATCCCCATATCAGCTACCTAGGCTGTGAGCCACAACCTGGGAGAAGGCACATTCTTGCACAAGGTGATTCCCTTTGGTGGAAGGTAACATCCAGTGAGAGTAGGTGAGCCTTCAGTCCCTATGGGATGGGTGTGTTGGAGCTGAAAAGGGAACCTGGGTTGAGCCCCCGCTTCTCAGGCTGATACCACCGACCATGTGGCTAAAACTCTAGGAATATATTTTCTCACAGTTCCAGAGGCTGGAAGTCCAAGCTCAAGGTTCTAGCCATTCCATTTCTGATGAGTGTTCCCATCCTAACTTCAGATGGACTCTTTCTTGCTGTGTGTTCACATGGCCTTTCCTCAGTTCTTGAGCAGGAAGGGACAAAAAGCAAGCTCTCTGGTTTCTCCTCTTTTTTAAATTTTATTTTACTTATTTATTTTTTATTGGAGTATAGTTGTTTTACAATGTTGGTTAGTTTCTACTGTACAGCGCAGTGGAGTTGCCTGTGCTATACAATAGGTTCTTATTAGTTATCTAATTTAAATGGTTTCTCCTCTTAAAAGGATGCTAATTCAGTGGGACAAGCACCCCACCATTATGACCTCATTTAACCTTAATTACTTCTTTAGAAGCCCCATCTCAAGACATTGCCGTACTTGAGATATGGAGTTAGGACTTTTAACATATGAATTTGCAGGGGAGACACTCAGTCCATGCACTACACTACTGCTACCCGCACACTGACAATTTTGGTGAGGATGTGGAGCAACAGAAACTCTCATAAATTCCTGGTGGGAACACAAAATGGTAAATCCTTTTTGGAAACTACTTAAGTGGTTTCTTACAAAACTAAACATACTCTTACCATATAATGCATCAGTCACGCTCCTTGCTTTTTACCCAAAGCATTTGAAAATGTATGCCTACACAAAAACTTGCACACAAATGTTCATAGCAGCTTTCTTCCTAATTGTTAAAACTTAGAAGCAAACAAGATGTCCTTCAATAGGTGAATGGATAAATAAACTGTGGTCCATCTAGAGAATGAAATACTCTTCAGGGCTAAAAAGAAATGTGCTCTCAAGCCATAAAAAGACATGGTGGAACCTTAAATCCACATTACTAAGTGAAAGAAGCTAATCTGAAAGGCTTCACATTGGATAATTCCAAATATATGACATTCTGGAAAAGAAAAAACTATGGAGACAATAAAAATATCAATGATTGACAAGAGTGGGGGGACAGAAAAAATACGCAGAACACAGAGAAGTTTTCGATCAGTGAAAATATTCTATGATATTATAGTGATAGATACATGTCATTATACATTTGTCTAATCCCATAGAATGCACAACACGAAGAGTGAACCCTAAGGTAAACAATGGAATTAGGGTGATTATGATGTGTCAATATAGGTGTATCCTTGGTTAAAAAAAAAAAAAAGAAATGTATCAATCTGGTGAGTGATACTGATAATAGGTAGGCTAAGAACATGTTGTGGCTGGTGGTATATGAGAAATTTTGTCTCTTTCTCCCAATTCTGTTGTAAACCTAAAACTGCTCTAAAAATTGACTTTAAAAAAATCGTTGCAAAAAATGATAGAGACAAAATGAAACAAAGCATAATGTTATCACTCTAATAAATGTCAGGAAAGGAGAAAAAGACAGCAAAGAGAAAAATAAATGACATGAATATGAAAGCCCATTACATTAATAGCATATGATATGGTGTCTAGAATAAATTCAAACATTCCATAATCACAATAAAAGTGACTAAGTTAAAACCCTGTCCTCCCCTCCTTAATACAGAAACTGTCAGATTTTGTAATAGAAAACAAAATTGGGACTATGTTGTTTACAAGACACACCCAAAACAAAATGGCTCAACAAGATTGAAATAGCTTTATAAATAGCACACATGATAGAATTTGTCATTTTAAATATCACTTACAGTTAGGAAATATGAGCCGGAAAAAAAATATGACCTAAGCATTTGCTGGAGAACCTAGAAAAATGACAATAAACAAAATAAAGTAGAACAAAGAAAATAATAGGTAATGGTTGAAATAATAAAAATGTGAAATGGTAGATAAAATACTGATAAAGAAATCCAAAAGTTAATCCCTTTAAAGGACTAACAAGTGGAGCTAGAGGAAAGATGGTGGAATAGAATCCATTACATGGAAACATGAAGAAGCAAAAAGAAGAGCCTAGCTTTATTTGAAGCAAATATGAGGCAGATCATTCCAAGGACACACTTCCACCTTACACATGTTTTTGAGAGTATTGTCTGCCCTTATCATTTTCTAGCACATTAGGGGAAGAGTACTTTGGCTGATAATATGTTTCCTTCCCAGCATCAAACCTTTTTTTTTTTTTTTTTTTTTGCCGTTGCTGGAAATTATGACTGTTAAGTTCCTGGCTTTCAGAAAACATCAAAACTTAGAAAAGTGAAAGATAATTAGTAACTCATTACTGAAATACAGCACCATGATGAGGATCCTTCAGGGAGCTCTGTGAAAGGAAGAAGACAGGTAACTCATGTCCTCTCCTCACAAAAAGTTACAGTAAGTCCCCTACATATGAACCTTCAGGTTGTGAACTTTCAAAGATGCTACCTGCCCCTGGATGCCAGCTGTTGTACTGTACTACTGTACTTTTCAAGGTACTGTAGTGTAAGATTTAAAATGTTTTCTTTATTTTTTGTGTTTGTTTTTTATGTACTATTTGTGTGAGGAGTATTGTAAACCTATTACAGTGCAGTACTATAGAGCCGATTGTGTTAGTTGGGTACCTAGGCTAACTTTGCCCAACTTATGAACAAATTGGACTTACGAACGCACTCTCAGAACTGAACTCATTCGTATGTAGGGGACTTACTGGACAATCTCATTAGTGACAGAGTACACATAAGAAATGGCCCAGCCAATGGATGCGACATTCCCAAACTGCACTACAGTGCTGACAGAAGCACAAGGGAAGCTCGTTGCAGATGCATGAATTCGTCTGGAATTTCTCTATCTCTTACTTTCCCCTCCTCCAAAATAGCTAATCATTCCTGTCTTCATATCTCAACTACCCCCTCCAGATACCCAGCCATTCTAATTTTTACATATATAAGAACGTAATACTATATTTATTTTTAAAGTCTGCCTCCTGAATTAGTATACTATAAATGCCTTGAAACTAACAATTATTGTTTTTATTCTTGCAACTTTTGAACCTTGGACAGTGTGTATTAAAAAATAAAAGTTTAATAAAAACAGACTGGGGGAGGGCCTTGAGGAGTGGGTAAAATTATGCAAGCAAGAGAGAGTGCATCTCAGGAATGAGAAGATAGTTTGATTAATGCAAAAAGTGGGAGTGAGTGTGGAAACAAAGATACCTTCCACGGAAGGTGTGTGTTGAATAGCATCTGGATAAATTGAATGGAATCAAATCTAGGAGGGCCTCCCAAGTTTTGGCAAATAAAGTTTATTTAGTGTGGATTTTAACAAAACCTAATGGGATATGTGATTGAGGTTCCTCTTTCCTACCTTTTTAATTTTTTCACAAATCCAAGGCACCATATATCTAGACCATGACTTTTGGCTGGTTTGTTTGATATGTGCTGAACCAAAAGAGAAAATGGCATCATATGACTTAAATCATTACATGTACATTAAATGGAGAATTTTGGAATTTATTAAGATAATTTCCATTAACTTCCCACTCCCTCAATATACAATTAAGGACAGTGAAGTATTCATTGGAGCAGAATTTCAATTCTTTGGCAATATTTGATAGCATCAGATAGAGACACTTCCCTAGGAATTAGATATTGGTACTAAGAGGAAGTTATTATGCCTGAGGATGGAAACAGTAACACATATTAAGAATTATTAGAGGCCAAGCTCTACTTCACAAACAAAAGAATCAGAAGAAAGCAGATTGAGACATAAGAGAAGAATGGAGAACATTTGTGGACCAAAACAAAGATGAATGAAATCAAAAGAATCTGCTTGGTGGCCAGTACTCGCTTCAAGCTCATTTCTGAGACTGGTGCATCTCAGCCTTTGTCACTCTGATATGATTCTATATCCCCTAGTAAGTTTTCTCTTTTTATTTTTCCAGCCCAGGTTGTATTGTAAGTTTTGCAACTAGTCATGCACAAATTACAGACATGATGGGGTGTGGTTTCCATCTCAAACACAAATGTCAAGAAACATGGGATGAGACCGAAAGTTTTCATTTACATGTAATTTTGATGAAACAATGTTTGAAACAACTAATTAGACTAGGAATTGAGATATGCCATAACACAAGAGTGAGGAGGAGATACACTGTCACTTTTATATTTGCTTATTCTTGTGGAAGAGCTTGTAATGGAAAATGGACCATTAATGTTACATAGCTTTTTCCTCCAGATTTCCTTTGCTTCTTTTCAGTTGATGAGACTGTATGAGTAACTATTCTTACTTAAAAATATGCCCATGGACACGTGCTTATCAGGATGTGGAGGTTAGGTTAGGGCCAACCCATTGGGGAAGTAATAGTGCCCCCATGATTTAATAATAAGCAGCTCTGATGCACAGAGTCTCAAATTGCTTCTCATAATAGTGAAATACAAGGGTAAACTTTATAACTAATGTTCAACTATATGGTGCAATCGTTAGAATTGGCTGAGTAAAGACAGAAGAAAAAAATGGGAACTCACATTGCAACAAATTTAGGGGAAAAAAATAAGAAGGAATAATGTTTGAAAGTCTAAACGACCATTAGTCATGTGTGTGTGTCACAGATATACATATACTATATATCAATTTTAGTGTTTTAAGAATTTGCTGATAGATTGTGTGATGGGTGCCTAGTACACATCTAAATGGATCTGTTGAGTTTAGAATTAAGTGGAAAGATCCACACTGGAGATATAGAGTCTTCAGAATATAGGTCATATTTATAGCCCAGAAACTTGATAAGACCTTCAATGGTGTGAATATAGGAGAAGAGTCCAAATAATAAGACCTGGTGAAAGTATATGCATGTATAACTGAATGACTTTGCCGTACAGCAAAAATTAACACAACGTTGTGAATCAACTATACTTCAATAAAATAAACTTTAAAATAATTAAATAAATTCATCTTCAATTGTGACTTCTGAGTCTAACTAAAACAGCCCAGACTTTTGCGTTCCAGTATGCCATTTGATAGTTGAGATCTAAATAATGTTTTCTGTTTGCTTTAACATTGCCTTTCTCAACTCAAAAATGGAACTAAGTCTATACACTGCGTGACGTTCTTGAAAGGATTATGTGCTTTAAACCAACCCTGGTTACCAAGGAAGTACACACCCCAAAAATCTACCACCCTTTTGGTGACTGTGATTAGGCAGAAGTAGGGTGAAGAATGATAAAACAAAAATAGAGGAAAAGGATGAGGTTTAGTAATGTTAACATATACTGCAACTCGGAACTCCCACTTCTAGGTATAAACCCTAAAGGACAACTTTGATACATGAGCATAAAGAGATAAAGATATGATGTTTATTGCAATATTTTGTAATATAAAAAGTTGGGGCCTTCCCTGGTGGTGCAGTGATTGAGAGTCCGCCTGCCGATGCAGGGGACGCGGGTTCGTGCCCCGGTCCGGGAGGATCCCACATGCCGCGGAGAGGCTGGGCCCGTGAGCCATGGCCGCTGAGCCTGTGCGTCCGGAGCCTGTGCTCCGCAACGGAAGAGGCCACAACAGTGAGAGCCCTGCGTACCACACACACACAAAAAAAGTTGGGAATAAGTTTAAATGTCCATTAATAGAGAAATGTGTAAATAAATCATGGTAGGGTCATAAGGTACAGCATTTAAGTAAGATGACTTAGATCTAAATGTTTAATACTCAGTAAAATGGCATCTTCTACAAAGGGAAGAAATGAGAAAACTCACACAAAGAAAGGCAGTATGAAAGAGACTTCAATTACAGCTCTTTTATTTCTTCAGAAATATGGAACAAATTTTGCAAAATATTAAAATTTCTTATGTCTGAACAGCCTATTTATTGATCTTTGTATTTTTATATTAAATGTTAAAATTTATTCTATATGGATAGCATCTATATTGATTTTGTATTTAAAATCTGCTGGTGCCCTGTGTGTGTGTGTATGTGTGTATGTATATGTGTGTGAGAGAGAGAAAGAGAGAAAAAGATTCCTCAATTTGAGAAAGACCTTCTGATTGAGTTTTGATAAGAATTTTCTCACACGTTTGCTGTTTCCAGAGCCTTTCATCAGCTTAGCAAATAAGGTGATTAAGTCAAGAAACCTACTATTTCTTATTAGTCATTAAGTGAATTCAAATTTCTTCCTCTTTATTTGCCTAAATCCTAATATGTTTCTCCAAAATTACTGGAAAAACAAGTTTTATTTTCTCTAAGTTATTTTGTAAGTGTACAGTCAGCTTTTTAGATATATTATCATTTTCATTACTTCATTTCAAATATTGTCTTAGGTGTCTGTTTCTGTGCATTAGTTATAAGCTTGGTTTTAATACTTAAGAATAATAATCATTATCTTTCTTCCCTGTGCTTAGAATTATGATTGTTTGCATTGGCTCCTTTAGCCTCTCTCCTTACCTGTAATTTTCAAGATTGCCATCACTTAAAATACCAGCTTTGGCCTCTTTAAAGTTATTAGTAGGCCTGGGATAATTCCCATACATCTGAACTTTTTAAAGTTCCCAAGAATTATTTTTTTATGGACAGGCCTGAGAAACACTACTTAAGGTAGTTTCCTATTACTTTTCTTTTATTTCCATGGCACAATTTTTAAATAATCATGTTAAAATTTGCCTCTTCCTTAGTCTGTTATAGCCCTCCCTCTAGTTATTTACCCACATAATGCACTTGTCCTTCAAGTTTCAGTGTAATTTCCCAAGGAAGCCGTCCCTGAACCGCACACTTGAATTAGATTCCCCCACTTTTTGCCCTCTGATTGCCTTCACATTCAGTTGAGATCCTCATTTAATGCTGGTTTTCCTGAGGATAAAAAATAAATCCATATTTATATATCTACATCTATGTTGTATGGATGATAGATAGGTGATAGATACATAGATACGTAGATACATATAGTTACATAGTTTAGATATTAGTAGATAGATGATAGATAAGTTGATATAGGTAGTTGGATGGATGGATGGATAGATAGATAGATAAATCTTTAATCTGCCAGTGCTGAATACAGGGCTTGATACAGAATATTCAATGAATATCTGTTATAAGAAAATAATGTCTCAATAAAAAGACATTTCACCAGCTTTTATCAAAGTACAGGTGCCTTCCTGGGCAGTCAGTATTAGTAGGACAAGCTTGTTCTTATTTTCTATGAAAACTACATTTAAAATTCTCAGGCTGATGCTTCAGAATATTTGGCTAGCCCTTGTCAATGGGTCACTATGCAGGATTATAGACCATAATGTACGTGGAAACAAAACCATCGTCTAAAGGCAAAGCAATGTGGAAGGAAACCAACTCTCATCGTTTAATTTTCACGAAACCCTTTTTGCAATCCAAGACAATAACTGACACTATGGAACAGTGCCTGCTTTTCTGGAGGTAAAATTTCTGACACCCTCAAACATCTAGATAAAATTAGGTGGGGCTGAGAGGAGAAGCCTTCACAAAGCCCGTGCCCTGCATCATGAAGACAGATTTCCCCTCAGTTCCCACTCAATGTATGGACTTTAAAATCGCACCACATTTATTCTATATTTGTATGCATTGTTATTCTGGTGCGAGAGACACTTTGTTTTAATCACCTTAATAATTATATTGAGGTTTTATATCAAATATAATAAAAAACAAAAGGAAACTGATCAACTGAAAAATATTTGCAACATGAATGGCACACAAAGTCTAATGAAGGCTAAGAAATTTATAAAAGAACTTCAAATATTCAATAAACGTGAATATATATTTTGTTTAAAATAAAAATTAAATAACCAGATATCACATTTCCTATAATTTTGTCAAATAGATATTCAATGTGATCAGTAGAAAGATGCCTTTGTCTATTATTGGACCATATGCATTGTTACAAACTTTCTAAAGGACAATTTGGAAATGTCTCTCAAAGTCTTAAAATGCACATCCCCTGGTTTTCCTATGCATAGAGATACACAGGGATACTTATGTAAGCAATTTTAAAACAGTTAACCTATGAAAATGTATTATAGTAACTAAGAAAATAATTATTGAATAAATGATGGGAGGTTACTATCCTTGAATGGATCACTTTATAGCAAATAAAATCATTTATTGACATATTTATTATGTGCAGAGAAAATATATATGGCACATGTTTTTAAAAAGGAGTGGTTTTTTTAAATTGATAACATGCTCAGATGTTAACACCCACCTGTCATAAAATAATATTAATAATAATTCTGTGTGATGATTTTGTAATTAGCTCAGTACCAGAGTATGACGTCTGGACTTGTGACATGGTACAAAGCACCAAAGTGATCTCCATCTATATCTCTGGGTTCAGTGATGTGACTAATTAAACAACCCACACTTTTTATTGTCATTATTTAAAGGAAAAATAGTTATAATATGACCTGCAAATGACTTAAAGATGGTCAGAAAAGTTTATTCTTTCCAGAATTTTCAGAAAAATTCAAGATTGGATTGAAGCAAATGAAAGGCTTGTTTATAAAACTGTATGTGAATGAAAAGAGGATTCTATAATTTTATTCTGACATTTGTTGAGCTAATCCCATTTATATTAAAACACTGTTATAATAACTGGTGGAAAGGTAATAGTTATTGTCCTTGATAAAATAATAATAATAAAAATAAAATGAAAATGAAAGATAAATTGAACTAAAATTCAGTTAATTAAACTATCTACCTTTTAAAATTAATATAAGGAATGAGATATATTTCATTCTCTTCCTGAATTGTAACTTTGAGAGATATAATAAAATAGCTAGATAACATTCCAATCAAGAAATCTGAACTTCATCTTCTTCCCCCTCACAAGATACAGTCGATAATACACTTGTTTTTTGAAAATTCAGACAGAAATGGATGACCTGGAATGCTTAACAAGCTCTCATGCTGACTCTTCCTGTATTTTCATGAGAGGTGATGTAGCTCGCTGTTACCACTGATGTGTTCAGAGCTCTTGGCCAGCATGTTTGCTATTCATTTATTCAATCTAGAGTAATCTGTGTTTAATAGAGTGCTGGAACATCTCAGGAACAACAATTAAATATGATTGTTGTCAAGTGACAATTGGCAGTTATTGCTAAAAATGTCTCAGGCAGAAATTTGAGCATTAAGGTGTTTATTTTAAGTAAAAGATAAGTTTAAATGAAGTAGCTGTTCCAGATAATGACAATTAAATGCTCCCATTCAAATCATGCATTTTTCCTCCAGCCTACTAGAAATACTAGCAGAGTTGATTTTCTTTTCTTTCCTTACGTGCTAGCATGGGGGACTCATTCATTACCTGGTGAGTCTTTTGACTGAGGGTGTTGATCTGTAATTATTTGGCTTGTCTACTGAGCAAGCTGGAATGGTGGGTGGGAGTGGGGTATGGAAGGTGATCATTTCTGAACAGGGCAAGAAGAGGACAGGCCCTTGAAACAGACTATAGAGGACAAAAGACCTCTAGGTAAGCACAGAGAGAAAAATAATGTTTGAATAGTGAAAAAAATAAAACGAGATTTAAATCCTTTTTTATTTTTGGCTGCATGGCTTGTGGGATCTTAATTCCCTGACCAGGGATTGAACCTGGGCCCACAGCATGAAAGTACTGAATCCTAACCATTGTACCACCAGGGAATTCCCAAAAACTATTTTCCGTAGATGTCCTTCTTTTGCTCCAATTATATATCTAAAATTCGTGTGATATATATCACTTCTCACATGAAATACCTACTATGTGTGCATGAGTATGTGTGTGTGTGTGTGTGTGTGTGTGTGTGTGTGTGTGTGTGTGTGCATGCCCAGGCCCACACACATGGCAGGAGGAGCAAAGTAGAGGGTGAGTGGGGCTGATGTAAGTAAATGCATCTCCTTGAGTGAAATCATTTAAGCTGCTGAACAGTATAGTTGCACTTTTTATAACCTCTATAGTAGGGCTGCTAATAAAAATTTCCAATATGGAGATAAAAATGTTTCAAGATAGAAATTTCTCATGGTTGACAATGACACTGGACTCTTGAGAGTAATATCCAAGGATGGGTATAAGCATCGCACTCTGTCAGGAAGGGAAAAAAGAAGTGACCACATGCAGGGGCTAATGAGCTACTGAAACTGTAGATGGCAACCTCAAAGGACAGGCCACACCTGGGCTGGCCACAGATTTACTTTGGGAATCAAAAAGTGAAACAGAGAGAGCAATGTAGAAGAAATAAATGGGGGAAGAAAGTCTCTCCTAGTCGCTACTCTCACAAATCCTTGACAAGATGGCATAAATGGCAGATCTCTCATTCGGTATCTGATGTTACCCTCCAGGAAAATTTAAGCAGGGGTCTTGTATTTATTTTATCTGACAACCCTACTCTCAGAGCAAGCCCAGCTCTTTTATTTTTTTAATTAATTTTATTGGAATATAGTTGATTTACAATGTTGTATTAGTTTCAGGTGTACAGCATAGTGATTTAGTTATACATATACATATATTCATTCTTTTTCAGATTCTTTTCCCATCTAGCTTACTACGGAATATTGAGTAGAGTTCCCTGTGCTCTACAGTAGGTTCTTGTTGGTTATCTATTTTATATATAACAGTGTGTATATGTCAATCCCAATCTCCCAATTTTTCCCTCCCCCCCTTTCCCCTTCAGTAACCATAAGTTTGTTTTCAAAATCTGTGAGTCTGTTTTGTAAATAAGTTCATTTATATCATTGTTTAAAATTAAATTCCACATAGGAGTGATATCATATAATATTTGTCTTTCTCTGTCTGATTTACTTCACTTAGTATGATAATCTCTAGGTCCATCCACATTGCTGCAAATGGCAGTATTCCATCTTCCTCATGGCTGAGTAATATTCCATTGCATATATACGTACCACATCTTCTTTAGCCATTCCTCTGTCGATGGACATTTAGGCTGCTTCCATGTCTTGGCTACTGTAAATAGTGCTACAATGAACACTGAGGTGCATGTATCTTTTTGAATTAGGGTTTTCTCTGGATATATGCCCAGGAGTGGGATAGCTGGATCATATGGTAGTTCTATTTTTAGTTTTTTAAGGAACCTCCTTTCTGTTCTCTATAGTGGCTGCACCAATTTACATTCCTACCAACAGTGTAGGAGAGTTCCCTTTTCTCCATAACCTCTTCAGCATTTATCATTTATAGACTTTTATTGCTGGCCATTCTGACTAGTGTGAGGTGAAACCTCATTTTAGTTTGGCCAAAAAGTACATGAAAAGATGCTCAACATCACTAATTATCAGAGAAATGCAAATCAAAGCCCAGCTGTTTTCTTTTGCTTATTTCTGTGTCTCTGTCTCTCCCATGATAAAAGACACCTCAACCTTGGCAGGGTTTGGCAGTGGGCTCTTACAAGTTCATGAGATTGGACACACAGGTGGCAGAAAGCCCAGTTGGTCTTTGGGCTCCCCACATGTTTTAGCTCAGTTTACCTGAGATCAGCAGTGTGGTTTCTGTGTGTGTCTTCTGGAGACACCTCATCTGGAAAAGAGGTGGCTATGGTTTGGGACAGGATTCTGACCATTCTGGTTTCCCTGCTATGATACCATCTAATAGTAGCCCACATTCTACCCGTCTTCTAACATTTGTCATTTCTCTCCAGAAGTTTCTTTCAGCCTTTTCTGATGAACACAAAGAGGCATGAAGACTCTTGGTTGACACTTCCCTGGATTTATCTCTCATGATCTGGTCTCCCAGAGGTTCACTCTATTAAAGGTACATAAAGGTGAAGGAAAAGCCTTGAGGTATTCCATTCTAGGGATGTTATATGGAAGTGTCTGAACAACATTTTATTTTCTTAACATTTTACACTGGACCCTTTCTAGGTAATTCTTCAACCTACTTGTATTTCAGCCTGCCTGAATGTACCACCTGTTGAATTACCAACCACCTATTAGTAACTGTTTAGCAGTTGATAGATAACTAGAATTTTATTTTATCAGTTGCACACTATTGCTTTTAGACTTTAAGCCTCACCATCAAACCCAGGGAGTAAATCCTGGAAATTTATTAACAGGTCTGTTTCCCTACTTTCTGTGGTGTCTCAAGTTGCATCTTTCTATACTGAAGGGAGGGATGAAGGTGCTTTTAACCTATCTTCACAGAGCAAAGTACTAGCATATGCTACCACACACACACACACACACAGACACACACTCCATTTTTCAATTAACCAGTATTTACTTCATCTCTTTTGAGAATTGAAACAATAACTAGAAGTATACACAGTCACCCAGTTGTCTAGGCCTCATGGTTCCTGTCATTGATATTTGTTATTGATTTGTTGCTGAGACTAGAGCCCCCAGTCTCCAACCCCAGATAAGAAGCTCCATTGCACTGCTCTGTACTACTTGAAATGCTTATTTGCCACTATCTTTGTATTTCATTGAAAAATACCTGGTTTTCTTCTGAAATCAATTTTAAGGTTTTTTTTTTTAGGGTAGAGAATATATTTTTTTGATATCACTCCAAAATTGTTTTGTATACTAGAGGAGGTATAGAAAATATTTGTTGACTAAGTAATTGATAGGCTGCAAAGCATATACATATAGGCAATTATCCATTACCCCAAGACTCCACAGTTAGGATTTTATCGACACTTTTTGCATGCTTTTAGTTGAAACCTTATTTTTATTATTATTTTGAGCCTAGTGTAGTAACTTATAAATAAAAAAACCTCCCAGGAAATAGTTTCGATTGATTGTTTACTATCAGTAAGCTGAAAGTCAAACTATTGTTTATTTTTCTTTAAAATTTTCTTCTCTCTCATGCATTGTATGGAATGCAGCTTGCATGATAAGGGAAAGCCTTAAAAGTAAAATAGTAAATTAAATCTTTAATCTAATGAACCAGCAAATAATTTAAAAATAAATGAGATAAAATATATCAAGTGGTAGAAATAAAATTGAGAGGAACATGTTAGAGAGAAAGCTATATTTTGGCATGATCTTTCTGTTAATCTTGGATAATTTTCAGAATAGAAAAGAATTTTCTGGCCACTTTCAGAATAGAGTAGAATACAGGTGTCCTCTGTACAACATAAGTTTGAACTGCACTAGTCCACTTATACATAGATTTTTTTTTTCATGAAATATGTACTGTAATACTACATGATCTGAGGTTGATTGAATCCCAGGATGCAGGACTGTGGATCCGGAGGACAGACTGTAAAGTTATAGGCAGACTTTCAACTGTGCAGGATCAGCGCCCTAAACCCCGCAACTGTTCAAGGGTCAACGTGATTTAACAAAGCTAAGTTGAAGGAGCATACAATAAAGAAATTAAACTTATACTTAAATACATTTTCAGAGTTCTGGGGACATATCACATGCATACCAGTTTAGAAATGCCAAAAATGTCCCAAGAACAAAAATAAAGAATTATCTCCTGTTCTGAATACCAGAACTCCCCTCTCACAGTTGGCAACAAAACGCTATCTGCCTTGTTGGCTGTCTTTCTTCAAACATTGCCCTGCCTGGAAAGGTTCCATAGGGGATATGATGAATGAGATCAAGACCTTTGAACAAGACACAGAAACCACAGCAGACAGAGGGCAGTAAGATACCCACATGATAAGAAGCTCTTGCTAAAAGAAGAACATCTCTGCTTATGCAGACATCAAGTGCCTACCTGTCTTTTAGTGTCAGAGTTTGCTTACCTCTTATCCAGCTACAGGATACATGCTATAATTGTAGGCAGGAGCAGAAAGTGAATTACACTTTTTAAAAATTATATACACAGAGTGTTCACATGTCAGGACTCCAGCGTTAAACATGGCAACTTGAGTTGGGATTTGTCAAAGATACTTCTTAATTAGGTCGCTGTTTACCAAGGTGTGAGCGGAGCTAGGGAAGCCACAAGTCCCTATCTAAAGACTAGCAGTAGTCGAAAAATTTTTCCCCCCCTAGACGTGATGGAACAGAGGGAGGGAGTGGTGTCATTGGAGCATGATTAGGAGCTTCCCTCATTGCTATATTCCTCATGCTGTGGACATTGCCAGGCCTGAACTAAAGCAGGGACCATGTGGGAGGGCTAAGTGACCTGATCTTTCTGTTTCCCACTCTCTCATTTCTTTCCCGTGATTTCCATCAACCTTGTAGAGAAGAAGAGCAAGGCACCCAGTTGATCCATCCTTGATCAGCATCCAGAACACACACAGCAGGAGAGAGTGAGTTGAAGAATGGAAATGGAGAGTAAATGCTGAGAGAACACCACCACAGGGGTGATGCCTTTATCTACTTTATCTAATTAAATATTATGAAGAAGTCATAAGTTATCCTCAGCGCAGCACATTCCTGCTGAAAGGCAAGTTGAGACCTGAATTCAAGTTCCAAGTCTGCCCTCGGTTTGCTGACAGCCTTTGAAACAGTCCCTTAAATCCTTTGTGCCTCAATCCCTAGCACTATTTTTACTGACCTTTTCTTAAATAAAAGGGTTTGTTCAGATATATGTGACAAGAGTTTCAATAAGCCACTCTTCTTCAGGGCAGGACACGGTGTGAGGGACCTCCTAATTGCCCTTGGCATATGAGTGATCAGAAAGTAGAATGTGAACTTTGCTGTGTTGGGGGCCTGTGAACTTTATGAACTGAAACTTGGACATACTCCAGGAGACTTAGGAAAAAGACTCTGCTAAGGTTAAGCTGTTGAATAGTGGTGCTCTGGGTCTGGAGCTGGGTTCAGCTACACAAGGAAGTTGGGTTCTATTTTTGACGCACCCATTAATGTGCCTTTTGAAATTTTTTTAGATTTCCAAAGAGGGTTTCAAAAGGTAATTGGGGTTGAAGTTACAAGTAGGCAAACACAGCAGAGTGTTCCTTTTCTCATAGTTTTCTATTCAACTACAAATACCTTTGGTCTGCAATTTACTTTTGGAAAATGCATGCAATTTTCTTTGATAAATGGAAAATTCCAGCTTCATGCTGCTCTTTTGGGGGAAATCACAAAGCTCCTACAAGAATAGGTAAACAAAGCTACAACTTATCAAAAGTACTAACATTTGAAAAATTAGAATTACAGTAATTGGATACATGTATTTTTAAGGGCTCCTGGGAAAATAATCACCTAATGCTATTCAACTCAAAGGATTTTAATATCCCAGTTCTGGTGCTCTGGGGCTACCGTCAGGGCCAAATATATATCCAAGACAGAGAGATAGAGGTCTCCTGGAGAAAAGCTGAAGAGAAGAAACAGCAGCCTACACTGGGGGTGGTGGTGGGTGATTTTGTGGTAATCGAGGTTTCATGGAGTCTAAATGGGACCTTGGTATCTCCCAAAATAGTGCAGAAACAAGACATGACACACATGTGAACATTTTCCTTCCCATGTCTAACTTTGTCCTATGTTTCTTTCATTTGGAATCCCCCCTTAAAAACTTACAAGTCTTAAATATATTAAATTATTAAATACTAAAAATAGTTTCACCTTGGCAATGACATATTTTTTCAGATTATTATATGTTTATATAATATTGAGATGATCATATGGTTTTTATTCTTCAATTTGTCAATATGGTGTATCACACTGATCGATTTGTGTATATTGAAGAATCCTTGCATCCCTAGGATAAATCCCACCTGATCATGCTATAAGATCTTTTTAATCTGTTGTTGGATTCTGTTTGCTAGTATTTTTTTGAGGATTTTTTTTTTTTTCTTTCTTTCTTTTCTTTTTTTTTTTGTGGCATGCGGGCCTCTCACCGCTGTGGCCTCTCCCGCCGCGGGGCACAGGCTCCGGACGCGCAGGCCCAGCGGCCACGGCCCACGGGCCCAGCCGCTCCGCGGCACGCGGGACCCTCCCGGACCGGGGCACGAACCCGCATCCCCCGCATCGTCAGGCGGACTCCCAACCACTGCGCCACCAGGGAAGCCCTTTTTTGAGGATTTTTGCATCTATATTCATCAATGATATTGGTCTGTAATTTTCTTTTTTTATAGTATCTTTGTCTGGCTTTGGTATCAGGGTGATGGTGGCCTTGTAGAATAAGATTGGCAGTGTTCTTTCCTCTGCAAGTTTTTGGAAGAGTTTCAGAAGGATGGGTGTTAGCTCTTCTCTAAATATTTGATAGAATTCACCTATGAAGCCATCTGGTTCTGGACTTTTGTTTGCTGGAAGATTTTTTATCACAGTCTCAATTTCAGTGCTTGTGATTCATCTGTTTATATTTTCTATTACTTCCTGGTTCAGTCTCAGCAGTTTATGCTTTTCTTTTTCTTTCTTTTTTTTTTTTTTGCGGGCCTCTCACTGTTGTGGTCTCTCCCATTGCGGAGCACAGGCTCTGGACGTGCAGGCTCAGTGGCCATGGCTCACGGGCCCAGCCGCTCCGCAGCATGTGGGATCTTCCCGGATCGGGGCACGAACCCGTGTCTCCTGCATTGGCAGGTGGACTCTCAACCACTGCGCCACCAGGGAAGCCCCTTGGGTTTGTTTCTGTAGATCCTTTTCTTCTCTTGTGTTTCCCATTTAGAGAAGTTCCTTTAGCATTTGTTGTAGAGCTGGTTTGGTGGTGCTGAATTCTCTTAGCTTTTGCTGGTCCATAAAGCTTTTGATTTCTCCATCAGATCTGAATGAGATCCTTGCCGGGTAGAGTAATCTTGGTTGTACGTTCTTCCCTTTTGTCATTTGAAATATACCGTACCACTCCATTCTGGTTTGTAGAGTTTCTGCTGAGAAATCAGCTGTTAACGTTATGGGAATTCCCTTGTATGTTATTTGTCATTTTTCCCTTGCTGCTTTTAATAATTTTCCTTTGTCTTATTTTTTGCCAATTTGATTACTATGTGTCTCAGCGTGTGTCTCCTTGGGTTTATCCTGCCTGGGACTCTGCATTTCCTGGACTTTGGTGGATATTTCCTTTCCCATGTTAGGGAAGTTTTTGACTATAATCTCTTCAAATATTTTCTTGTATCCTTTCTCTCTCTCTTCTCCTTCTGGGAACCCGGTAATGTGAATGTTGGTGCATTTAATGTTGTTCCAGAGGTCTCGTAGGTTGCCTTCATTTCTTTTCTTTCTTTTTTCTTTATTCTGTTCTGGGGCAGTGGGTTCCACCGTTCTGTCTTCCAGGTCATTTATCTGTTCTTCTGCCTCAGTTATTCTGCTATTGATTCCTTCTAGTGTATTTTTCATTTCAGTTATTGTATTGTTCATCTCCATTTGTTTTTAATTCTTCTAGGTCTTTGTTAAACATTTCTTGCATCTTCTCGATCTTTGCCTCCATTCTTTTTCCGAGATCCTGGATCATCTTCACTATCATTATTCTGAATTCTTTTTCTGGTAGGTTACCTATCTCCACTTAATTTAGTTGTTTTTCTTGGGTTTTAACTTGTTCCTTCATCTGGTAAATAGTCCTCTGCCTTTTCATCTTGTCTATCTTTCTGTGAATGTGGTTTTTGTTCCTCAGGCTGCAGGATCACAGTCCTTCTTGCTTCTGCTGTCTGCCCTCTGGTGGATGAGGCTATCTGAGGGGCTTGTGCAAGCTTCCTGATGGGAGGGACTGGTGGTGGGTAGAGATGGGTCTTGCTCTGGTTAGCAGAGCTTGGTAAAATCTGCTTGTCTGCTGATGGGTGGGGCTGGGTTCCCTCCCTGTTGGTTGTTTGGCCTGAGGCGACCCAACACTGGAGCCTACCTGGGCTCTTTGGTGGGGTTAATGGCAGACTCTGGGAGGGCTCATGCCAAGGAGTACTTCCCAGAACTTCTGCTGCCAGTGTCCTTGTCCCCATAGTGAGCCACAGCCGCCCACCCCCCCACCTCTGCAGGAGACCCTCCCTCACTAGCAGGTAGGTCTGGTTCAGTGTTCCCCGGGGTCACTGCTCCTTCCCCTGGGTCCTGGTGTGCACACTACTTTGCGTGTGCCCTCCAAGAGTGGAGTCTCTGTTTCCGGCAGTCCTGTCGAAATCCTGAAATTAAATCCCATTAACCTTCAAAGTCTGATTATCTGGGAAATCCTCCTCCCGGTGCTGGACCCCCAGGTTGGGAAGCCTGATGTGGGGCTCAAAACCTTCACTCCAGTGGGTGGACTTCTGTGGTATAATTGTTCTCCAGTTTGTGAGTCACCCACCCAGCGGTTAGGGGATTTGATTTCATTGTGATTGCACCACTCCTACCATCTCACCACGGCTTCTCTTTTGTCTTTGGATGTGGGGTATCTTTTTTGGTGAGTTCCAGTGTCTTCCTGTCAATGATTGTTCAGCAGTTAGCTGTGATTCTGGTGTTTTCGCAAGAGGGAGTGAGAGCACGTCCTTCTATTCAGCCGTCTTGAACCAATCTCCTGAATGATGCCATTTCTGTTCTACTTCTCATGCTATGAAACTTGCTAAATTCTAAAAAAAAAATGATCACAAAGAAGAAAGCTCCATCTTCATCACAACACAGAAAAGTTCCCATGTTCAAATGTCATGCTTTGATGATCATTTGCCAAATACACTGATATTGTTTTCAGAATGAAGAAGAAGGCTGAAAAACAGTGCTTAATTCAGATCTTGGGCAGGATTCAGCTCTCCCTAAAGGAAGAATATTGGCCTCAAACAGCCTTTCAACAGTGCACAGTGAAAGGAGGGTACAAAGGAAAAATGCAGGATGTCCACACATGGACATCATTTTAAAATAGGTACAGGTGAAGAAGGAAAAACCCTCAAGTGGCATTTTATGTCTTCAGTCTACCTTCTGGTTGAGGAACTGCTGGAAATGAAGTTGAAAAGAGGCAAAATGGAAGAGCAGAAATCATGAGATCTCAACACAGAGAACTTAGGACTTCAAGAGGGTTCCTTTGAGCTATGCTGATCCACTGGATCTCACACTGATCCAGAGACATGTTCCCAGAACCTAGTACAATAGCCTTCCTTGTCCTCATCTTCGGACACATCTGTCCTGAGCTCACTTTCTACCCTCTGCCTTCCTCCCTCCAGGTACAGCTCAGGTTTATCAAATGCTAACAGTGATTCATTCTCTTTCGTTGCATTGGAGGCTTCCTTTTGGATTTTTAATTGTTTCCTTCTACTTTTTGTTCTGTTTACCTTTTTAAATACAAGTAAATCATTTTAAAAATAAAATGTCAGATAGGGAACGAAGCAATCCAATTTTTCATAAAAAGGAAGTCATTAAGTAATGGCTTAAAGAAGACAGAAAAAACTATTGATGATGATTGAAATCATATTCTATCATAATTCCAAAATTTTTAAATCTACTGAATGTATATAATATGTGTACATATATTATATGTATGTATATAATCCCTGTGTTTCTATCTATCTATCTATTTATCTATCTATCTATCATCCACCTAAGGAGACTGATAGAGAGAGAGATTCCTCCTCCCTGGTGGTACTTTCGGGACAGTAGTACTGAAGAGATGGTTCATGTGCTCACACTGTATTCTCCTCATGTTCCAAATTCTGATCCCTCACCCAGAAATGTCTATCTTTGGCTTCAAGGTCCTAACTAGCAATTACAGATCTTCCTTAGCCTTCAGCTGCTATTTTTGCTCTTTCTGTGCAGAAGAATTTAACTAGAAAATGAGTCTCCTATTTATTAGTTTAAACATATATTCCCTCATTAGCACATTAACCGTCTCACATCAAAAGTAATTTACCATCATCTCGAGCCCAATACCAAGGAAATCACATCATCATTCCCAAGATTGCTTTTCCTGTGTCACAACTGACCTTCATTTTCTCTTGATCCGTAGAATTGTAGACTGTGTGAGCCTAAAGAAAAGGAAGGAGGGGAGTGATTAACATTTTTGAGCACTGTTTGTGGGGCATGCATGTGTGAACTCTTCACATTTCTCATTTCACTGAGACCTAAAAACAATTTTTTCCAGATACATATCATTGCCCACATTTCATGGATGAGAAAGTTAAGGCTTTAGTGGGTTACATAACTTGCACAGGGAGTTTGAGTTAATCAGTGGTGAGCCTGGGACCCTAGCCGTGACCACAGGCTCCGAGGTCTTGCTGAGTTCACCTCACTGTGCTACCCCAGCTGAGGCTATGACTTTTAACACTTCATCTTATATGTTAGGGAGCCGAGGGCCAGAGTGGATATGGGTCTTACACAAGTGCACGTGGGCAGTTGGGGCTGACTCTCAACCAAGTCCCCTGAATCTTGTCTCAGCTTTTCCACACACCAAGCTGCCTACTCCCCATAGCAGGCATAGCAAGGGCCAAGCCTTTTACGCAAGTGCTTACACTGAGCCTGAAGCTCCCCTGGCAGCTCCACTCTTTTATTTAACTGGAGCATAGTTGATTAACAATTATAGTTTCAGGTGTAGAGCAAAGTGATTCAGTTATATATATATATATATATATATATATATATATATATATATTCATTTTCCCTTATAGGTTATTATAAGATATTGAGTATAGTTCCCTGTGCTATACACTATGTCCTTGTTGGTTATCTATATTATATATAGTAGCGTGTATCTGTTAATCCCAAACTCCTAATTTATCCATCACCCTCTTCCCCCTTTGGTAACCATAAGCTTGTTTTCTATGTGCGAGTCTATTTCTACTTTGTAAATAAGTGCATTTGTATCATTTTTCAGATTCCACATATAAGTGATATCATATGATATTTGCCTTTTTAATCCTTAGGTATCCTCATTCTTGTCCATCTTCCTGAGCACGGTGGCCATGCACAGTTACTAGGTTCTTTCTGAAGACCTCAGTAGCACGGCCCAATAATGGGAGATAAGTGAGAATTAGCACTCCTCCTTTTTAATTTCTATGAAGAAATTATAAAATCAAGTCCCAGACCAAATTCTGCCACACATACAACCAATGAGCAAGCATTCAGCCTCAATGAAATCCCACTATTCTATTTTGAGGCTCTGAAAATGCCTTGCATGGAAATTTCTCTGAAAACAAATGATACTATATTCCAGTTTTGTATTTCAGTGAATCATCTCTTCAATACTATGACCGATACTCTTCTAAGCCAGCAGCAAGACACTGGCTCATTTATGAACCAAACCTCCCATGTTATCTCTAAGGGTATACGGTGAAGGAGACACTAGATTTTAAAGCCCTGTTCCTTAAAAAACAGGGATAGGTTTAAAAATATTTTACCATATCCACCTGTATGGAATAGCAAAAATGCTCCAATGGAAGCACATTTCTAACCCTCCCTATTCCTAATCAACAACCTTTCTAACACCCATCAACCTTTCTAGTGAATTAGCATAGCCTCTGATATTATTTGGTGAGAAAGGAATCCAAATATTTGTAGTAGCCACCCCTGGAATGTGGATTTTCTGAGTAAACGCTGCCAGACCTTTCTGACACATTTAGAGCAACTGACTAAACTTGGCATGCAATGGGACCAAACTAATATTCACCTTTATATCACCTGGCCCATGCTTTAAAGTAAACTACTACTTACAGTCTTACTGACTCACCCCTTCTCTCAGCCTATGGGCACTAGTTCCCTTCACTGCTTCTTCTCTGTCTTGCTTTGGGCATCGTCCTCTGCCCTGACCTGCAATACAAGTGTGTTTCCAGGACACTGACGCGTGCTCCCCTCTTGTACCAGCCAGTTGCTCTGGGCCTGGGGCTATGGTTCTGGAGGATTTCTGGACCTGCCCAGCCCTGCTTTCTCCAAGCCTCTGTTGCTCACTCCCAACTATGGGATGCACTGTGCATCCCAAGTGTGTTTCTCTGTCCAATCAGTGTAATGAAGCACCAAACTTCAGCCAGGTCGCTACCTTAGTGGGAAAAAAAACATTTTCTCAGGGGAGATTCGAGGACAAGTTGGTTCACCTCTCTTTGTTATCTGGGCTGCAGTGGGAGCTCAGGTCTCGACTTTCTCATCACTCTCAGAGCCGACACCACCACCTCTCTCCCTCCCTCTTGCAACAGTGGACTTTGGAATACTAGATGCTTGCAGCTAGTTGTCACTCTTGACTACAAAATAAGGTTCACAAGATGCAGTATGAGAGCTCTAAGGTGGTCCTAAGACTGGGTGAACATTTGCATCTAATAACAAGGGTTCAAATTTTAAGAAAAAAACATTTAGTTTAAATATTAGTGAATAAGGACAGACAACTTTTCAGAACTATTACATTTCTGAGTTTGAGCTTAGAAATCAACCAGATAAGTGAGTAGAGAGCAGGGTCGGAGCTGGAACAGTCCTTTCTGAAGCGGCAGTTGAATGGCTCACCTTGGCCTCACCAGAAGGAAACCTGGTTTGCAGACTTTCCAGTTTTCACAGAGAGGCACATCATCGTGGTTTTTAATATGAAATCAAATTATTTTAAAACGTTTGGGGGTGATTTTCATTTAAAGAAATGCTGTGCAAACAAAATATCACCATTGGTCTGCCTCCCCGGGTGTGGCTGAAACATTGGGCTTCTCAGAGCATCCTAGGTTGTCAACGAAGGTCGAGGTATCCTAAATATGAGGGCAGAGCCGTGAGCCACTCTATTGAGGCAGTAAAATGTTTCTCGTAAGGTGTAGAATTACAACTATTTTATGTAAAACCTTTGAAAAAAAAAAAAGAAGAAGCAGCTAGCCTCCCGTGCTTCCAATGTAGGGGGCACCGGTTTGATCCCTGGTGGGGGATCTAAGATCCCACAGGACAAGCAGTGCTGCCCCCCCAAAAAGAAATCTAGCCTCTTCTACTCTATGGAAGATGTAATAGAAGGTTCATTATCTAATTCAATTCTCACAGCAACCCAAGAGGCAGATCTTATTATTTCTGTTTTTCAGATAAAGAAACTGAGAAACCCTGAGGAGTAAGTAACTTCTGCAGCATCCTACAGATATGCTGTACTAGCATTTGAACAAAAGTTATATGTGACTCTACGGCCTTAACCCAAGATCTGACTCCCTAATTCAAAGTTACTTAAGTCACATTTGTTACTGTTATTTTCTCAATCAATACCTACTACCTTGTGCCCACATGTCCCCTTCTTATTCTTATTTCAGAGAAGTCATTGGGTACTCCCCTCATGCCTGTTCTGGAAACATGGGTACAAAATCAGCCTCAGTTGTCTGAGCTATATCTATGCATGAAACGTTGGGGGAGCCCATTTCCACTTTGGTCCTTTCATTGAAACGTTTTCCCACCCTAGGACCTAAAATAAATGGTGTCTGGTTTATTTACTGACTTTAATGTAAACCTATGAAAATAGGTTGGAAGAACCTTCCACAGGGTAGAAGAACCTCCAATGGCTCAGTTACCTGAATACTTGAAGGAATTCAAGAATCTTTGCTGAAGTCACTGATGCTCCTCTTGATGGCTGGTAGCAGCTTTGAAAAGACAGAGGGAGAGGCAATGCTGAAACAGAGCATCAAATTATCTGTGGTGAGATTTCAGTTATCACTGCGGATCACGGGGAATGGGTTTAGGGAGGGAACGCCTTTCCTGGACACCCCAAATTGTTCCACTAAGGGTCAGGGGATTTTCTCCTTGCATCCAAGCTGTGGGGTTATCCCACCTGGTGACAAGGACACAGAAAGGCGTGAAGAAGAAGTAGAAGGAGTCTCAGGGACGAACTGAGCACATACAAAAGAGAACTTGCTTATGAGTCAGAGGAACTGACTCTAGTTCCCTCATTAGCTGCTGTGTGACTTTTCACAAGAACTCAGTTTTCTCTCCTTGCATTGTGAGGAATGAGTAAAATTTAAAATAATCATAATAATTATAGTAATAATAATAACAGCCACATTGGTTAAAACAACAATAATCGCAATTTGCCTGTCACTTTGCATGCATTATCTAGTTAATCATGGTAGCAATCATGAAAATTATGTATCATTCTCCCCATTTTGTGTTACTCAGTTACTGGCCCAGGAATACACACAGAAAAGGCTAACTCCAAATCCCGTACTCTTTCCACTCAGCTGGCAGGGTAAGTTTATTCCAGTTGTTCACAGGAATCTACTTCCTCCCCCTCTACCCACAGTTCATTTTATTTCCACTGAAATATTGGTTTCTCCCTGAGAGTCATTATGGTGTATGGAAAGATGAATAATAGCAATTTAATAAAGTCCATAGTACAGATCTACAATGCCAGGAGTTAGCCTTTTATCTAAACATGTCTTTGTTCAGCCAAGACTAAGAACAGAGTAGGTGTTCTCCCCAATTTTTTTTGTTCCAGTTTGATTATCTGATGTAATTCAAATAACACCTTGATCTACTCAGTGGCAAACACAGTCAAACGCTTCTCAACTGTTCTCGCTCTATTGCACTTGCCCTCTGGCCTGTTTCCTGCCTCACATCGCTCCTCCCCACAGTTTTCCCACAATCTTCTGGGTGCTTGTGAGTCCAGGACACAGGCAGCTGCCTGCAAAGAACAGGGCATCACACCACACAGGCTGGACAGGTGCGCCTTTCTGGAGCTGTTAGCACGGACTAAAATACCTGCGGTGAGATATGCCAAATAAATCCTCAAATAATT
This sequence comes from Kogia breviceps, assembly GCF_026419965.1. Lineage (NCBI taxonomy): Eukaryota > Metazoa > Chordata > Mammalia > Artiodactyla > Physeteridae > Kogia > Kogia breviceps. Next base: position 94,317,871 of record NC_081311.1, read on the forward strand.
AATAAACAAGGGCAATACTAATAACTTCCATGATAAAAAGGCAATTTGTGGTCCACAGTTGGAGTCTCTCCCGTACCCTGCAGCTTATTTCTTCCTTAGGAGAAATCACAGCAATTCTAAACTATGTTTCCCTTTTTTTGGTTAAGATTTTTTAAAATTAATTTTATTTATTTATTTATTTATGGCTGTGTTGGGTCTTCGTTGCTGCATGTGGGCTTTCTCTATGTGTGGCGAGCGGGGGCTACTCTTCGTTGCAATGCGCAGGTGTCTCACTGCGGTGGCTTCTCTTGTTGCGGAGCACAGTCTCAGTAGTTGTGGCACACAGGCTTAGTTGCTCCACAGCATGTGGGATCTTCCCGGAACAGGGCTAGAACCCGTGTCCCCTGCATTGGCAGGTGGATTCGTAACCACTGCGCCACCAGGGAAGCACTATGTTTCCATTTAAAGTAATTAAGCAAACACATAAATAGGCACTTAAGGAATAATGAGACAAATAGTAAAGTTCTTTTTTTCTTCTGGGGATTTCAATAACCATGATTCATACATATTTATATAACATTTGGGAGATAACCTTGGGATGCTTACTCTGATTTTCATTCATTTATTCATTAGAAAATGAGACCACAGAAAACCAAATACCATATGATATCACTTACATGTGGAATCTAAAATACGACATAAATGAACATGTCTACAAAACAGAAACAGGCTCACAGACATAGAGAAAGAGAACGGACCAGTGGTTGCCAAGGGGGTGGGGGTGGGGGAGGGATGGAGTGTGAGGTTGGGATTAGCAGATGCAAACTATTATATACAGGCTAGATAAACGACAAGGTCCTACTGTATAGCACAGGGAACTATATTCAATATCCTGTGATAAACCATAATGAGAAAGAAAGTGAAATATATATATAAGTGCATGTCTGTGTGTGTAACTGAATCACTTTCTGTACAGCACAAATTAACACAGCATTGTAAATCAACTATATTTCAATAAAATTAAGAAAATTAAAGAAAATGAGAGCACAGAGATGGAGATAAGGGAGAGACAGACAGACAGAGGCTACTCTTTGTGGAGTCATAGAGTGATGGAGATAAGGGAGAGACAGACAGACAGAGGCTACTCTTTGTGGAGTCATAGAGTAATGGCAATGATGAGTAACTGCATTCAAGCCTCTGTCCAGTCCACACCCCTCCCACTCTCCTCTTCAGCTGCATGAACATGCTCAATTTTCTGAGCCCACCTGTGCTGTCACCAGGAAGACTGCACAGCCACTGCTTCATTTGCAGGGCATGAGGGGTCCCTGCCCCTTACTCCCAGCCTTGCTCCTTGCCTCAAGTGATTGCTAATCTTTCTGGACTCCATTTAAAGTGGTCTGCTCCAGGGCTTCCCTGGTGGTGCAGTGGTTAAGAATCCTCCTGCCAATGCAGGGGACATGGGTTCGATCCGTGGCCCGGGAAGATTCCACATGCCATGGAGCAACAAAGCCCGTGTGCCACAACTACTGAGCCCACGTGCTGCAACTACTGAAGCCTGCATGCCTAGAGCCCGTGCTCCACAGCAAGGGAAGCCACCACGATGAGAAGCCCGCGCACCTCAACGAAGAGTAGCCCTTGCTCACCACAACTAGAGAAAGACTGCGCACAGTAATGAAAACCCAACCTAGCCAAAAATAAAATAAATAAAATAAATAAATAAATAAAGTGGTCTGCTCCAGCCTGAGTCTCCTCGCCTCTCAGCGAGATAAGGTGTCTCTCCTCCGAGGACTCATGGGCATTAGCCGACCCTTCAATCAGTCACCAGACTCTGCATGTTTACTTGTCTGGGTTATTGTGAGTGACTTGTGGGCAAGCAACTGCAACTCTATCTTATTCATTTCTTTGTTTCACTTCTTTTTACTTTGGGAGCTAGTCAGGACTCCCTAGCACATGGGAAAAGCTCAAAACAGTACATTCTGAAGGAATAAAGGGAAAGATAGTTCAGGAAACCACAGCTTAATGGTAGAGACAGAGGTGACAGGATAAGCAGAATGCAACAGGACAAGCTCTGTGCACACATGGAGGACACACGAGCAAGGGCTCATGTGCCTGCAGCACAGAAAGCCAAGCCCTGACAGCAATAAAGTAAGGGTTTATTTGCAGGGAGCCCAGCAAGGGAGTAGGGGACAAAGATCCACTCCCACTTGGTCCCTGAGTTATGGGTTTTTTAACAGGCAAGAAAAAAGAGGCTGAGATTAATCCTTGCCTGGTAACATTTCTTAATCGTAGTTTCGGGAGCCAGGATGACTCTGGTTTATGATTCTCTGTGCAGGTGGTCCATGGCTTGGAGTCTGTGAGCTCATCTTGCCCTGGGAAGACAGCCTGTATGTTAATGATGATAAATATACTAGCAATTTTAGTACATTAATGATATTTTTGACACTAGCAATCATAGTCTCATCTGACTCTGGTTGATTAGTGTTCAGTTAGCTCAGGACTGAGGTCAGAGGAGGGAAGAAAGAGGACAAAGTTTTAGATAGAGAGATTAATCATAAACTCGGTTTTCAGGTGGGCTCATTTTCACCCACAGAGTTAGGGAAGGTTTCACTCCCCTTATCTTTGATATCGACCAGGGTTCTTGGCCTTCCTTAACCAATAGAAATTGACAAGAACCAGACAAGAAATTCAGGCACGGCTTTATTGGGGCCCCAGAGGCAGCAGCGGGGAGCGAGAACAAACAACAGGTTCCCTTGCTCTCTTGCTTCCTGAGGCGGGGCAAGCTTGTTCCTTACATGGGGGGAGGGGGAGGATGTGTCCAGGGGTGGGCGGGAGGGGTGGCTGAGGTGTCTGCCCACCCCCTTGGTGGTGCTGTGTGCAGCGGGCATGCGCAGTGCCCTGCGTTTGCTCCCGACCCCCTGCTTTGGCTGGCTTTTCAGAAGTGCAAGTTGGAGTTTTGGTCTCTTTGCATCTTGTTGTCCATAATTTGCCCCAGCCGCGTGCGCGGACAGTTATTTTTAGTCCCTCAAAACTTTGTATCTCTTGCTGGAGGAGACGTCTGTCCAGGTGCCAGTCCTGCAGCAAAGGGTCCCAGGTCCCCGGCACCGCCTGTCTCATCTTCGCTCCCATTTTACCCAGGTAAGCTGTTCTCCTCCAGCTTTCAGAAGCAGGCTCAGTACTGATGTCTGCCCCAATGTAAAATGCAGGAGAGAGAGAGTTTACAAATGAAGGTAAACTTGAAGGAGTCAGGAGTCCATAGAGGCGCTATTCCTGCTGTCAAGCCTGAGAGAACACACTGCATCAGACATGAGGGCTGGCTGGGGAAGAGAGACAGGGTCTGTTGACAAGGGGAGCAGAAAAAGATGGGAGGGCGGCAGGGGGGCATTCTGGACAGAACTTAAGCTGTGAACCTGTGTTTGAAGTAGGAGGAGGAAGGTCTTGTTCCTTCTCATTATTTCAAGCTCAGAAGGTTTCTACAAGGCCACCTGCTGTTTCTTACCATTTGAATAAGCTGAGTTAACCCCATGCCTCCCAGGACAAGCCTAAGACAGGTAGGAGTCGGCAGTATAAGGTTAATGCTAAGGGTATAAGGCAGGGGTTTTGGTGCACAAATTCTACGACTCACTCATTCTCTCCACAGTTTCACAGGGAGGAAACTATATTTGCTCCGACACAATATTTGCACAACAGCCAAATTGAACTTGAAAAAGAATTTTTTAAAAACAACACTTCACTTAGTAGCTAGGCCAGAGCGTGATCACACCGTCACACCAACCCTGGGCAGGCCTTTTCCCAACAGCTCGCAAGCTTGGGTTCAGATTGAGGAACCTATGCGAGACTTCGTACTTTTCTTCCCCTCTAGTCTAGAAGAGCTGGCTGCGTGGAACCATAGCCCAGACAAATGCCCTGTGGAGAGGCTAACCTGGCACCTTGCTTCATCATGCTGAGAGGCTGAAGCAGAAAATGCACACGTAGCTGGGCTCTTTACGGATGGGCTCCACCGATTTGGTTTTCTCTCGGAGCCACGGAGCACAAGCGGGAAAACACAGAAGGCGGGAAGTGAATGCAAGGCTCGGGCTTTACTGTGTGCTCCTCATACGAGGAAGTCCGCTATCTAGTAAAACATTGCCTGGTGTCTCGGGCTCTGCCCATTCAGACAAGGAGTTCTTACCGTCTTGGGGTGAGATGGTTAAGAGAGTAAATAACAGAACAGAGAGAGTTTCTTCATGTTTCTTTCTCTAAGCACTCAGGAAGAGCTATGACGAGAGGAGAAAAGGCAGAATCTGAGAGTACCTTTCGGACAAGTATGTAACTTCCCCAAGACTTATTTTCCTGAAATGTAAAGTGAAGAAAACAAACGAAATTTCCTTACAGAATGGTTGAGAAGATTGAATGAGATAATTTACTGAACAATTGTAATGTGAACTCAAGTTGGTGCCTCTGACAGGCATGGACCCTTTTCTCTGATGGCTAAGGAATGATATTTTGTGAACACTGTTTTTGAATCTGGCTTCTTGGTTCTCTGATTTTAGCCGTGTCCAGCCCTGAGACTTGTGTCTCAACTTTTTTGGGTCTCCATGCCCTGGGAATCGTGCTGACTCTGTCCTCACGTCATACATAATACAAGAGTGCCAGGGTGGGGGAAATTAGTATAGAAAAGAAATTAGTTTTCAAGGTGTATTACCAATTCTCCTTTACAGCAATAGCTTGGGGGAAAAAAATAAAATGGATGAAAAAATTAAAATCTTGGAATTGTTTACCGTGTAGTCAGTGGAGAAATCTTGCAGGGCTAGAGGACAAAGACAATATAAATGGACATCGAGCAACGGGGACAAATACCCATAAGATCTGTGTAACGCAGCAATGGCCCATACTTGCTGGAAAAAGCAAAGGCAAAGCAAACAGGTATTATCGTAGGAATATACACTCCAAAATAAAGGTGATGATTGTCTCACTGTGTTCTGTAAAGGGCTGGTTAAATCAGGAACAACTTTGTCTGTCCTGGGAAGGCCATGGCTAACCAATAGAGTATTCAAGAAGAACCATCACAAATGCTGGTAACAAGTAGCCACTTAGCCCAGCAGAGGAATGTCTGAGGTAACTCGGCTGAATCTTCAGACGTGGGCTGCTGTATAGACAAGAAGCCATATTTCTCCTCTGCTTCTCCAAAAGGTAGAGCTGGAATCAATGGTTATATTCATAGAAAAAATGAATACAATTCACCTGTTAGAAAGAAAATTTAAACAGCTTTGGCAGTCCAATAATGGAATGGGTTAGCTTACAAAATTATGGGCTTCATACCGTGAAAAATAGACATGTTGCCATATTGAGGCTACCCCCCTATATATCTTAGCCATTGAAGATGTGTTCTCTAAGACACAGTAAAACATCTGAAAATGGCTCTAATTGAGAAAGGAGAGAGCTGAAGTGTAAAGAACAGGTGCATTCAAGAGAGGAACCCATTTCAGGCCCTATATTAAATGGAAACATGTGGGAAAAGAAAAAGTTCATTTACTGCATCAAATACATTAAGAATCTATTACGTTCAAAAACATATTTAGTTTCAGCACAGTGGAAGATACATTAGATAGATTAGTCAGAATACAGTGCTCATGAAATTTACAATACAGTAGAAGAAAAGCATGTTCATAAACTATGATATTATCATGTGGAAAGTGACATAAATGTGGCACATATAAAGTCCTCTGAGAATTAGACTTTACATAAGAATGGAAAAATCATCCTGTGTTTTCCTTATTAAACAATTAAGGGATTAGTAATAAATTCCTTCTGATTTGCAAGAAAATTAACTATAGACCAAACCAGGTTGAATCACAGAAACAAAAAAGAAAAAATTTTAGAAAAATGTTTTTGGTTTCACCTCTCTCATGTTATAAACCTTATTGAATCTCAGGTTTGGGCTGGCTACCCAAGAATACATTTTTAATGTTATTCCAAATAGATCCCCATTGCTTCTTGAAGAAATACTAGAAAAATTAAAATAAAAATTAAATCATTTCTAAAGACACTATAACAGCCATTATTAGGTTTATGCTAAAAATACAAGCTTTTTCAATGTTTTTTTTGGCATAGTTCACACATGTATAGAAATACCTTCCCCCATTAATAAAAATGCTCTGTGACATCATCCTTCATGGTTCATTCTTTTGTTGGATGCACTGTAATACTTTTTGTTTGTTTTGTTTGCGGTACGCGGGCCTCTCACTGCCGCGGCCTCTCCCGTTGCGGAGCGCGGGCTCCGGACGCAGGCTCAGCAGCCATGGCTCACGGGCCCAGCCACTCCGCGGCACGTGTGATCTTCCCGGACAGGGGCACGAACCCGTGTCCCCTGCATCGGCAGGCGGACTCTCAACCACTGCGCCACCAGGGAAGCCCTGGAATTTCTTTTTATTGAAATATTAAACTGTGAAGGACTTTTTTTTAGGATTCAGTGGAGAAATTATTTTTAACTGAATGAAGTAAAAGATGTTTGTCTTAACACATACTTCTTTTGTTTTATCCATACGTGCCTGTGTGAGCACGTGTGTGTGTGTGTGTGTTTTAATGTGACTTGGCTTGTCAAAATTTATTATGAAAATTACATAGCAACTATTTTTCTAAGAGAAATCCTGGCATACATCAAGAAGTGAGCTTATAGGAGATTCAGAGACACTTTTAACAGGCATCCTAAACCATTGGATGGGAAAGGGTAAGGCCATTTTCCAATTGGTTTGGAAGAAACACACCCCAAAGAGTACCAAGTATTGCTTAAGATCAATTAGTCTGTAAGCACGACTTTTCCGTGGAGAAAGGGGATGGCTTGCCAATTTTGAATGATAGTTATGAACACAAGAACTTAGAGCACTAAAAATGTTTAATAAATGGAAGATGAAGATAAAAATTGAGGAGATCTTAAATTCACCTTGTCTTAATTTCTTGGCACTGAATATTTGGTCAGTCCAAGATTTATATCACAGCAGTGGTTGAAGAAAAATTTAGCCTTTTTCATAACTTCTCTTTTTCTTTTTAAGTGGGAAGGTAGACCTTTCCCCAAGGCTATCTAGAAAGTGCTTAGCACATGCTGCTCATGAGCCTTAGACCTAAGTAGAGTCCAAGGAAGTCAAGAGAGTTGTATTATAGACAACATATCCAGACCACCAGTCATCACGCCAACGGAGTTCATTTGTCATAAAGCAATGCTCATGCTGCCTTGTGTTTCCTGTTGGTGTTATGCAGCAACTCCCAAGTGTGTTTGTGGAGAGCTGCCCCCAGGAGATGTGGGTTTCTTGGCATAAGGGCACATCAACACATCAACAGGGCGGCTTCCCACTCTTTCACGGGAATGGTTCTCAGGCACAAAGACACAGATACTGGCCTCTGGAAGTTGTCAGAGCACTCTGAAGGGCCGGAGGCCTGTGGAGGTGGGGGACTGGCTGTGTCTGCTACAGCCAAGACCAATCTTCCTCTGACAATGATAAATCGCTGCTAAAGTGTTTCATTTTTATTTTTCAAACATATCTTTACTACAAACACTGTGCATGGAATTTTGTTGTTTGGTGATATTTTCCACTCGTATTATTTACAGTCTCCATATTGTTAGACCTGTTCCCCTCATTCAAGGACCACACAGTTCTCTTCTGGATTGCTTTATTCTAGCTCATTTGGACTAGTGTTTGTCCACTGGCACATCACAGGCAAGGGGCTGTGTTGGGAACCCTTCACAGGCCAGCTGCCAGCGTGTGAAGAGTTTTTGTCATAAGTATGCATTGTGTATCAGCTAAGGATCATACTTTTACCACGGTGTCTGCTAGATGGAACATGGAACTGAACGTAAGATACTGATTAAAAAAACAACACTGAGATTGACATATATACACTAATATATATAAAATAGATAACTAATAAGAACCTGCTGTATAAAAAATAAATTAAATAAAATTTTTTTTAAAAAGAAAAAAAAGAATGGATACACAACAGGGTCCTAATGTATAGCACAGGGAAATATATTCAATATCCTGTGATAAACCATAATGGAAAAGACTATAAAAAAAGAATGTCTATATCTGTAAAACTGAGTCACTTGGCTGTATAGCAGAGATTGGCACAACATTGTAAATCAACTCTACTTTAATAAAAATAAATAAATAAATAAAAATTTTTTAAAAACATCATTTGAATAGTAAAGAAAGATCACATAATTATTAAAGCACTTGAAGACTTTGCCCAAAGACTACGAAAGGAGTTCACATCAGGGAATAAATTCTTTTGCCTGACAAGGAATGAAGATAGTGACCAAACAAAAAGCATAAGAAATATGGGATTCACCCAGCCTTTCAAAATTCCAGTGTTCTTAACTGCAGAGAGACACAAATATATTGTGCCCTATTAACAGAAACATCTTCTGGTTACTGGAAATTTTCTTCATCTTTTTTTTTGGTCTCAGCTTTAGAGTTGAATGTATAAATTCCAGTAGGGTAGACCATTCTCATTAGCTTATGGAAGATTTTATTCTCTTTTATTTTCTTTTCACTATTGCCCAATCCTGTTCTGTATTCCCACATAGGCACTCAATCTGATGTGTGTGTTACATTTCCTTTGATATGTATATAACCTTATAAAAATACAGTGGTCCTCAAAAAATCTAAAAACAATAAATGCTGGACAGGGTGTGGAGAAAAGGGAACCCTCTTGCACTATTGGTGGGAATGTAAATTGATACAGCCACTATGGAGAACAGTATGGAGGTTCCTTAAAAAACTAAAAAGAGAACTACCATACTACCCAGCAATCCCACTACTAGGCATATACCCTGAGAAAACCATAATTCAAAAAGAGTCATGTACTACAATGTTCATTGCAGCTCTATTTACAATAGCCAGGCCGTGGAAGCAACCTAAGTGTCCGTCAACAGATGAATGGATAAAGAAGATGTGGCACATATATACAATGGAATATTACTCAGCCATAAAAAGAAACGAAATTGAGTTATTTGTAGTGAGGTGGTTGTACCTAGAGTCTGTAATACAGAGTGAAGTAAGTCAGAAAGAGAAAAACAAATGCTGTATGCTAACACATATATGTGGAATCTAAGAAAAAATAAAGAAGGTCATGAAGAACCTAGGGGTAAGATGGGAATAAAGACACAGACCTACTAGAGAATGGACTTGAGGATATGGGGAGGGGGAAGGATAAGCTGTGACAAAGTGAGAGAGTGGCATGGACATATATACACTACCAAACGTAAAATAGATAGCTAGTGGGAAGCAGCCGCATAGCACAGGGATATCAGCTCAGTGCTTGGTGACCACCTAGAGGGGTGGGATAGGGAGGGTGGGAGGGAGACGCAAGAGGGAGGGGATATGGGAACATATGTATGTGTATAGCTCATTCACTTTGTTATAAAGCAGAAACTAACACACCATTGTAAACCAATTATACTCCAATAAAGATGTTTAAAAAAAAAGAAAAAAGAAAAAAACTGGGTACTGGAAGAATAAAAATTTAGAAAAGAAAAATGTTTACAAGTCCTACATTCTGCCACATAAAAAAAGATTGCAGTGGTCCTTTTTCTGTGTTTTTAGGTTATGTAAATGGTATTGTGCTATGGAGATTTGTATATGTACAATGCTGTAGCTTTAAGTCTTCATGCCATTGTACGTATACCTAAGTCATTGCTCCTAAATGCTTGTTACAGTGAATGTATCCATCATATTTTATTTATTTAGAGATGAACACGTAAGATGGCTACAAACAGTAGTTACCACAAACAGTATTGAAAAGAATTACCTTCATACATACTTTTTTGAAACATATACATAGGAATAGGGTTCCTGGGTAACAGGAAACATAACATATCTATGGAACTACTGCCAGTCGCCCTCCATATCAACCATGCAAACTCTTTTTAAAGGTTAAAATGATGTTGAATTTATTATTCTGCCTGTGCAAATGTCATTTAAGACTAGTCAGCAGATCTTAGTTTTTAAAACTTCACACACTGAAAACTTTATTCTGTTATTATCTTGATTCTTGAACACAACAAACTCTTAAATGTCCAGCAAAAATCCTTGGACTATTTTTTTAAATGATAAACTGCTAATTACATAGTATGCTACTCTTAAAAACCAGGTAGCTGGGTCACTAAAGGTATAGTTACGGTATTGTAATTTTTGTCCTTGACATAATTTTAGAAGATGGAACTCTGTAAGAAATTTGTATAATATTTAAAAATCTGTTATAATGCAAATCCCTGGGTCAATATTTCTCTGGAGAATTGCTCTAGAATAGATACCACTTTTAAATATTTTACACATTGTTTGCCACGGGCTTATTTTATATATACATATATAAAATTATAAATATAGACTCATTTATTCAATCTTTCATTGCACATTTTTCTACATTGCCTACATCCACACATACCCCCATCCACATCAACAGTTGCTATGATGCAAATCTTAATTATTTTCTAAAGGGTATATTTTAATATTAGTAAAATGATATACCAGATTTTTATTGCTGATGTTTAATACATTTCCATATACTTCTAGATATTTTTCTTTGCTTTCTAGGTTTCCCTATTGAATCATAGAAATCCTTCTATATTCAAGATACTAGCCCTTAAGTGGATTCAGTTGTTGAAAATAGCTCCTTCTAATCTGCCATATTTTTGCTAGTTGTCTAGATTTTCTTCTTTAATGGATTTCTGAATTCTTAAGTAATAAAATCCACTAACACTTTTTTTCCCTGAAGTTTTTGGTTTGGGGATCTGGGATACTGTCTCTTTCCTCCACTCTTCTTATCCAGGCCCCCTGGATATTCTCCTAGATTTTCTTCCTTTAGTTTTATAGTATTTTAGATTTATAAGCACTCTGAATTTCACATTTATATATTGAATCAGAGGGATCCAACTCCACATTTCTCAGTTTAATGGGCTTATATCCTTAACTTTCAGCTACTTTAACAGTTGATATATTCTTGGGGAGAAGAAGCAAACTCTTAAGCTTCAATATATGCTACATTTGAAGTGTGAGAAAGTCCTGGGCAAGAGGAATGTGTCTATATTAGGAAAAGGATACACTCCAAGGTGCAGACCTACTACCTGTTTGCCACATCCCCTTGCAACCCTGGTCCTTGGGAGGCTTGCTTATCCCTCTTTCCTGGTTTGTACTTTTTTGTGTGATCACCTAGCCCTTGGAGCTACGTGCTAGATGGGTGAACAAGGGATTTCTCAAGTACCAGCTCTCTTACCTAAACTCACTGAGATTTACTTTCCATCAGCTATTCTCAAGGGCTTCTTTGTTGATATCTCCAGTATCTCTGAACAGCACGTGGACAGTGTTTCTCTTCCTGACCAACCATGTTGGGTCAACGGATGGGCAATAGTCTATTCTGGAAAATTTGGGGGGGGGGGATATCCCCACAATGAAAAGGGTATCCCAACATAATCTCTGACTATGCATCTGGATATTTTTTATTCAAATCTGCTACTTTTCCCTCAATGAGATTCAGTCACTTTCAGTCTCCATAATATTTTCTCACAGATTTTACATTCATTTCTTTCATCTCTCTTTTCATTTTTACCCTTCACATCATGCATCTCGGCTTTCAGTTTAGTGTGTCACAATCTCTGGAAGCAGAACTCAGGAAAAATATTTTCATCCCCATTTTATTTATGAGGAAACTTAAGTTCAGAATTAAGTTAATTTGTCCTACATCACTGGCCAGTAAACAGCAGAGAGGGAGCAAGCACTGTTAGATCTCACTACAAAACTCATGATCTTTCCCTGGAAATTTATATTGTATAAGATGTAATATACAGGAATCATTTCTAAGAATATCATTTGCTTAATAAATGAAAAAATTATCTTGTTTTTACAAACTCTGGAGCTGGAAATTCAAGTCATATTTTCCCAGCAAAATCATACTCCTAGAAGATATTTTCATTCCCAAAGGTTCATTCCCACTTGACAGAGACAAGAAAAGGCTGTTGAATAAGTGTAAAGATAATTTTGAGTTCCATTTACGAAGACAAATAATGCAGAAATTGCATGTATAAACCTCATAAGTGGACACTGAGCTGTTTATAGTTTAGAACCTCTCTAGTGACATGCACAGAGCAAATGGAAATCAGTCCTGCTCTCCACCACGAACCGAATATTAGCTCTTCTTTTCGGGTAAGTGCTTTTCAACTTAATGCCCTGAACAACAGATCCTGAAACAATGCAAAACATTTCATTTTAATTACCACATTGCTGCTTGTTATCGGAGTGCCGAGTACTAACATACAGGCTAGTCAAACGGAAAATACCACGTGAGTTGTCATTTCTTTGAATTATTGATGGCAATGTGAAAAAAGTTCCTGGAGTGTTTGCTAATTTTTGTAGGGTTTTTGTCTTTTTATTCCTGTGCATTTCAATTTGGGGAGAAAAATATACTTCTTTGAAGGCAAGGGGGATTTTTTTGAGTAAGTCTTGTAATTCAGTTGGCAGTGAGCCTTTTCTTTGTAAGGTGCTTTAACAGGTATTTGGATGACAAATCAGAGACTTTTCATTGGTCTGTAGAACAATCAGACAGTCAGCAAAGCCACAAGACCACAGTCCCACAGTTCATCCTGGATGATTCATTCTTTTTTAAAAAAAATTTTATTGGAGTATAGTTGATTCATAATGTTGTATTAGTTTGAGGTGTACAGCAAAGTGAATCAGTTATACATATACAAATAGCCATTCTTTCTTTTTTTTTTAGATTCTTTTCCCATTTAGGCCATTACAGAGTATTAAGTAGAGTTCCCTGTGATATACAGTAGGTCCTTATTAGTTATCTATTTTATATGTAGTAGTGTGTATATGTCAGTCCCAATCTCTCAATTTATCACTCCCCCCCTTACTCACTGGTAACCATAAGTTTGTTTTCTGCATCAGTGACTCTACTTCTGTTTTGTAAATAAGTTCGTTTGTACCCTTTTTTTAGATTTCACATATAAGCAATATAATATTATATTTGTCTTTCTAGATCCACCCGTGTTGCTGCAAATGGCATTATTTCATTCTTTTCTATGGTTGAGTAATTGCTTCCCTGTCTTGGCTATTGTAAATAGTGCTGCAATGAACATTGGAGTGCATGTATCTTTTCAAGTTATGGTTTTCTCAGGGTATATGCCCAGGAGTAGGATTGCTGGGTCATACGGTAGTTCTGTTTTTAGTTTTTTAAGGAACCTCCATACTGTTCTCCATAGTGGCTGTATCAATTTACATTCCCACCAACAGTGTAGGAGGGTTCCCTTTTCCTCACACCCTCTCCAGCATTTATTATTTGTAGATTTTTTTGATGGCGGCCATTCTGACTGGTGTGAAGTGATACCTCATTGTAGTTTTGATTTGCATTTCTATAATAATTAGTGATGTTAAGCATATTTTCATGTGCTTTTCTGGCCATCTGTATGCCTTCTCTGGAGAAATGTCTATTTAGATCTGCTGCCCTAGATAATTTAGTCTTTATGACCAATACTCTACAGCTTTAACCAAGTCATGTCATCAATCTGATAGAAGAGTCAAAAGTACAGCTTGTAGCTAAATACAGGATGTAAAGCACACATGACCAATCTGTTTACTTTCTTATTTGGGTGAAAATATTGCACAAATTGAAGAGGCAGAAAATTCAACGTGGAGCATCCTGTGTGCTAACTATTTTGCCAGTTGCCTAACATTTGTAACTCAACCAGGGTGGTGCAAATCTGTGATGCTGATGTCAACAATCAGCTTCCCCCTCACAGTGTCCCCACCTTTTTTCTGAAATTCCTGGAGGGAACAGGCTCACAGTGTGCCCACTTCCTCCTGTCTGCACCAGCACGGTACTGGCTTTCTAGCTGATGAACCAAGCACTGCTTCACTGGACAGAGCTCACCTCCAGTGAGGACCACGCTGTTACAGCTACTCTGGAAATTAGAGATGGGACATCACTTTCTCCCTGTCACATTTTACCCTAGCATAGGGTAGTAGGGAAGTTTATCTACTTCCCTACAGATAATTGACATTAGGTAATAACTCTTTATGAAAATTGTCAGAACTATCATGCATCACCTTCTACTCAGGGACTAGCTTATTCCACAGACAAACAAAAGTAAGAGCTGCCCATGATGTCTTACTTGGCACCCCTCTGCCTCACTCCAGGCTGCTTCCACAGTTCATAGGCATGTTCTCCCCAAGTCCTCTATATTATAGAACTCCAGTCAAGTAAGAGGATGAGAAATCAAAATAAAATAAGAAGAATTTACCACTTATTCAGTATTTATATACTATGTATCATTCCATAGAGTACTGATTTAATCTTTTTTAATATCTGAGGAATGGATATTATTATCCCCCCTGTGAACAGATGGGAAACTATAGCTCAAGGAAGTTAATAGCTTGTCCAAGATCACACCAAACTTAAGTTTGGCCAACTCCATGCTTGATACCTTCAAGCAGGTATGCTCGATACCTGCTTTTCTAAAAATCATAGAGATCTTAGGATAAGTGCTGAAGAAGGAATCTTGTAGATCTGTTTTTGTAAGTCATTTATATAAAACTAGAACATCCTTCATGAGGTTATCTTCCTTTTATGGCATGTTGGTTTGTACTCCCACTACCTGGTGAAAGAATATGTCTAAAAATACTCTGGAAAGTTTATGACCCTATTAAAATATAAAGCATTATTATTCTTTTTAAGGTTGAATGGTCTTCGTTTAAAGAATATTTTTATTTATACAATGATCTCAAATCTATGTTGTCAGTGGAAGAAGATAACATGGATTTTCTCATTACTTTGCACATATTATCAGCACAACTAAAGCTGATTGCTTCCAAGTCCTTTATGCAAAATATGCAAGGACTATGTATATAATTTACACAGTGTTCAATCTTTAGAAACCTCTCACTGTTGATAAAATGGAGCAGTCACCTGGCTTTGTTTCAAGAATTCTACAACGACATATTCATCTATATTGTGAATATATGGTGAGTTAATGCTTTTGAATGCATGCATAAACCATTAAAACTTAGATACTATTATTACTAACAAAATCATGCTAGTGATTTAAGAGAGAGCACAGCTAAAATAATACTAGCTACCATTTATTGACGATATTTTATGTGCCAGGAGGTTAGATTGTAGATGTTCTATCTGCCTCATCTCACTGTATTTCTTTCTCTCAGTAACTCTCAGAGGTTGGATGCTGAGGCTTAAAGAGGTGAAGTAATGTACTCAGAGTCACACATCTACAAGTTGTGCAGTGCAGAAAGTTTGAATCCATGTTTATCCACATCTGAAATTCCTTCCGTTTGGCAGACAGCCTCAGAGTTCTTCAAGTGCTTAAGATTGAACCAGAATCAACAATGCCCACTCTGCTCACAGCTTTGACATTTCTGGTTTTTTGACCCTCTTGGCATTCTGTTGCTACCCCAAGGTAAGCTACGCAAAGTGAAGACTCCTTTCCTAGACTACAGCTGTCATTTCCTTTCTTCCACATCTTCCTCTTATGAATCTAAGCAATAACCTAATGAGTAAAAACCTGTCCCTACGGTTACCCAAGGTCAGTAAAAGGTACAGAATAATTTTGGCATGTTAAACTGAAATCACTTTCTTAGAGTTCTTAAGGATTATCTGGTTTAATGGACAACTTACTAGAACAGCCTGGCCAATGGCACTGTCCCCGAAACAGAGTGAAATTTTAAGTCATATGTTGGACTACGGGCTGTTAGAGGCAGAAGGGACTTTAAGAAATGGTTCTATAATCTGTTTTTAGAAGTGGAGACCTTGAGTGCTGGCAGGGTGAAGGGATGGCCCCATGTAATTCAATACAGAGACAGAGCTGGGAATAGATCCTTCGGACTTTCAGACTTATACTCTTCATTCTGTTGAATGTTCATATTTTTACCTATTAAAAAATCAGAAAAGTACAAGGAGAATACAAAAACACATATGTATCCACCATCCCAAATGCTCCCAATCCTTTATCCTGTCACCCCAGACACAGCTTCTATCATGAATGCAGGTGTGTGTTTAGTACATTTTGTTTTTACTATGTAAGTTTTTTTACTATGTATGTTTTTACTGTGTAAGTCAATAAACTACATGAAATGACTTGTGAATCTAGTTTATGTAAGAAGCATCATGCAGTGTATTAGGTTGCACACCATGATTACTCACTCAAAACTGTATTTTAGCAACTTGTTTATACATATTGACATATTTTCATCTCTTTTACTGCTCAATTCTACACCTTATCTACACATCGACCACATATTACAAATGTCTCATAAATGTATCACGATCTATATTTAGTCATTTCCTTACTGCTGAAAATTTGTTTTTGTCCCCCCCAACTATTTTTTTTTGCTATCCCCAAACCATGCTGTTTATGTACTGCTTATGCTTTGCATCCCAAACCATACAGCATGTTGTTTTGCCTCTTTCTGTAATTTATACAAATGTTATACTTTGGTATACAGTCTTCCATGTCTTGCTTATGTTTCTAACAGTGAGCCATACTGACTAACAAAGCCATATTTAATTCATTTTTACTCATGTATAGTATTCCATTACATTAACATATACAAGTTATTTATCCATTATTATTATTGATGGACATTCAAGCAGTTTCCCACTTTTTGTGATCATGAAGAATGGGTGCTACAAACGTTCTTGCTTTATTCCCCTAAATAACTATATTTATTTAACTTTTAATCCATTTTTAGTAAATTTTACCAGATTCCTTGCTCATTTTTGTTTCTTGCATTCCACTTCTTGTCTTTGGATTCACTTTTGTTCCCAATAAAGTATCTGTCTTTGGTAATATTAAGTTTTAGAAGTTACTGGTAAATTCTCTTCATTTGTGAATATATGAAAATATCTTTGTTCTGCTTGATCCATGACCAGGCATCCATTGGTAATGATGCTTTGCAAGCAGTCTTAGGGGATATTTTCATGTTTCCATTCATGTGTCTCAGGCAGTGAGAAGTCAGAAAGCACAGCAGCCCCAATGCTGGAGTCTCATGCTGCCGTGCAGGTGTCCACTCTCTCAAGGCCTGTGTCATGGGGACATCCAATGTTTCCTTAAGGAGGAGTTGGCAAGTCACAAAGGGCCCTGGTGAAGAGAATCTGAGGCTCAGGCTGGAGCAGTTTAACAATTGGTTATCAAGTACTGCCACACCAGGGTTGACCAAAGGAATGCTTACTGTATATCTTTTGTTGATCTAGTTTTTCCACTGGTGAAAAATAAGTTTATACCCTTAATGTTCTTTTTATCTTTAATATTCATCAGTTTTTCTATGATGTGTCTAAGTGAAAGACAATTTTTTTTTACATTGTTTAGCACTTAGACTGTAGTTTCCATCTGCAGATACTTGTCTTTCAATTCTAGGAGATTCTCAGTCACTGTCAATATGAATATTGCCTCTCTGATATTTCATTCTTTCCTTCTGGAACTTATATCGGGTGTGTATTTTTCTCCTTTATTTATTTATTTTTACTTGGAGTATAGTTGATTTACAATATTGTATTACTTTCAGGTGTACAGCAAAGTGATTCAGTTATATATATATATATATATATATATATATATTCATTTTCAAATTCTTTTCCATTATGGGTTATTACAGAATATTGAATATAGTTCCCTGTGCTATACAATAAGTCTTTGGGTCTTCCCTGGTGGTCCAACGGGTAAGTATCCACGCTCTGTGGTTGGGGAACTAGATCCAGCATGCATGCTGCAACCGCGTCTGCATGTTGCAACTGAAAAAAAAAAAAAGATTCTGCGCACTGCAACTAAGACCCAGCACAGCCAAAATAAATAAATAAATAAATACTGATGTCTTTGTAGTTTCAATAACTCTTTTTTATTATCAGTATTTCCAATTAGATATTTTTTCTCTCCATCTCCTTTGATTCCTTGTTTATATATGTAGATATTATTTCTTTCTTACTATCTGAAGATTTCATTAATATCTACTTTAAAGTCATTTTGAATTGGCTCCAACACCTTCAGTTGACTTCTAGATTGTGTCGATAGTGGCTCTCTTTCTCCATGTTAAAATTCGAATTAGGTCAGAAGAGCAGGTGCCAATTTTATTTTTTAAGTGTAAAGAATAAATATTTATAAATTAACTTTCATTTGTGAACTGGGGAAAGATAGCCATGACTTGCACAGGTTCTTCTTCACACAGTCCACCTGTATATACAGACTCCAGGCGGTTGTATACCTGCCTCTATCTTACAGGTGAGAGTGAGAGCATCATGAAACTATTACCATCTCTCAGTAGTCTCCTAACTCTTGTACAACCTCACCATGATCTGTTCTGTACACAGCCAGCATCCTTTTAAAAACTCAGCCATTACCAAACCAATGGCTTTTCACCAATAACGATAAAACTCAAATACTTTACAATGTTTTCTATCTGTACTCAGTGTTTTTTGAAACTTTAATGAGCTACTTGAATCACCTGAACATCACCTGAGGATCTTGTTAAAATGTTGATTCTGACTCAGCAGGTCTGAAGTGGGGCCTGAAGTTCTGGATTTCTTATAAGCTTCCAGATGATACTGATGCTGCTGATCACACTGAGTTGTAGTTTCCTACATAATCTGGCCTTAGCCTCCCTCTCCTCCCTCATTTCACACGGTTTACCTTTCACTCATTTAGTGCTGTCTGCATTGAACTGGCTGTCTTTAAAAACAGTAAGATTATTATATGTCAATTATACCTCAATTAATAAAAGAATTTTTCTGTTCTCATTGATGTTATTTTGTGTTGTAGAGCAGAATAGCAACTACGGTAATAATATCTTCCTTTTGAATACAACTTTAGAGAAAGCACTGACAGTATACTCTATAACAATTTCTTAAATTTACTTATTATAATAATTAAAGAAAATTTTATTTATTTATAATATCCAAGCAAGATGTTCATTTTGATTCTATTTAAGAAAGTATAAAGGGAAACAGAAATTTAAAAAAACTAAACTTCTATCAAAAGTAAATAAAATTGTAAGATATTTGTGTCTGATGGAATATGAGGAAAAATGAAAATAATGGTTTACAAACTTTGTAATAATATACAAAGAATAGTACTAATGAAATCCTAATATGCAGGTTTTTGGAAAAATTAGTAGGCATTTATTTAGGTAAATTGGAATGTAAAGTAGAAAGACAAGAAGAAAAGGAGAGCCTAATAGTCATCTCTGTCCCACTACGTGCCAATATTTTAGGAAAACTTAGTTCCTTGGTTTTGTTTTAGCTCAATACATTTAAGTATAAATAAAAATAAAAGCTAACTTGGATCAAAAACAAAACAACAAAAAACCGAAAAAATAAAACCCCCAAACAAATAAACACACACACACAAGCACACACACAGGCTCAGAGAGGATACATGCCCAGAAAAGACTGTAGAATATCTTAAGCTTCTACCCAGGGATGATTTCAAGTCTTAGGAACCTATTTTTTAGTAAAAGTTTTCCATACCATTGTGAGAGGTAGCTTCTTTTTTTTTAATGTTCAATTTTCAGCAAATGATGGCAAAGCTTAAAAAGAAAAGGAAAACATGGCCCATTCAAAGAAGCAAAATTAACCTCCAGAAACCATCCTTGAAGAAACACATCCATTTTAGTAAACAAATATTTCTTAAACAATTGTCTCCGATACACTTAAAGTCAAGGAAAACATAGACAAAAAACTAAAGGAAATCAAGAAAAATGGCATATCAAGAAAATAACAATATCAACAAAGAGAAATGATTAAAAAGAGCCAAAAAATTGTGGAGCTAAAAGAACACAACAGCTGAATTGAAAAATTTACTAGAGGAGTTCCACAGCATAACTGAACAGGTAGAAAAAATAATCAACAAATTTGAAGACATCCTTTAAAATCATCAAGTCTGAGAAGCAAAAAAAAAATAATGACGGAAAGTGAACAAAACCTAAGGGACATAAGAGACACCTTCAAGAAGACCAATATACACATTCTGGGAGTCTCAGCAGGAGAAGAAAGAGTCCGAGAACTTATTTGAAGAAATAATGACTGAAAACTCCCCAAATGCTAGGAAATATGTGGATATAAGTCCAAGCAGCTCAACATCTCCAATTTTGTTAAACCCAAAGAAATCTAGGAAATTTGTGGATATAAGTCCAAGCAGCTCAACATCTCCAATTTTGGTAAACCCAAAGAAATCCACATCAATACACATTATAAGCAAACTGTGGATAGTCAAAGACAAAGAGAGAATTTTGAATGCAACAAGAGAAAAGTGACTCATCAAATAAAAGAGATCCTCAATAAGATTACTAGTGTAGTTTTCAGGTTAAACTGAGAAATGTATGCCATAAGGCAGTGGGATAATATATTTAAAGTGCTGATAAAAGAATATCTGTCAACAGAGAATACTGTACCTGGTAAACTACCCTTCAAAAGCAAGGTAAAAATTAAGACATTTTCAAATAAACAAAAGTTGAGGAAGTTCATTACCACCAGACTTCCCCACAATAAATGCTAAAGGGAATTCTTCAAGTGGAAACAAAAGGATGTAAGGCTGTAACTCAAAGCCATACAACTATATTAACTTCTCTGGTATAGGTAAACACATAGGTAAATATAAATATTATTTTATTTTGGTTTGTAACTCCACTTTTAATTCTTTCATAGGTTTTAAAAACAAAAGTGTAAAAATAACTATAAATCTAAGTTAATAGCTAAGCCATACTTAACATGCAATTTGTGACATCAATACCAGAATTAAGAGATAGGGCTGAAAAGGAATAGAGGTTTTGTATGTGGCTGAAGTAAATTGTTAACAGTTTAAAATAGTTTGTTGTAACTATAAGATATTTTATGTAATCACCATGGTAACCACAAAGAAAATATCTACAGCATATACACAAGTAAATGAGAAATCAAAAAACAAAAAAAAAGGTGTCCCATAAAAATATCAACTAAACACAGAAGAAGTCAGTAGGGAAGAAAATTAGAAACAAAAAATTTACAAGGCATAGAGAAAACAATTATAAAAATGACAATAGTAAATCCTTTCATATTAGCAATTACTTTAAATGTTAATGGACTAAACTCTTCAATCAAAAGCCACAGAATAGTAGAATGATTTACCAAATAAACCAAAGAAGATCCAACCAAGTCCTGTGTACAAGTGACTCATTTTACATCTAAGGACACATATAGATTGAAAAAGTAAGGATGGAAAAAACATATTTCATGCAAATACTAGCTGAAATAAAGCAGGAACAACTTTAATAGTACCAGCCAAAATAGATGTAAGTTAAAAACTGTTACTCTACAAAGAATGACATTATAAAATGATAAAAGGGTCAATTTACCAGGAAGACATAACAATTATAGATACTTTTTACCAAACATTAGAGTTCCAAAATCATCAAACTTTTGCAAGATTGAAACAAAGTGTTTCAAGATTGAAGAAGAAATAGGTAGCTCTATAATAATAGTCATCAGCCTGTAATACTCCACTTTCAATAAGGAAAGAGAAGACATGAACAACACTATAGACCAAATGGAGCTAAGAGACACAAACAGAACACTCTACCAAACAATAGCAGATAGACCTTTTTCTCAAGGGGCCACGAATCATTCTTCAGGATAGATACATGTTTGGCCACAAAACAAGACTTAATAAATTTTAAAAGATTAAAATTATACATAGTATATTTTCTGATAATAATAGATGAAACTAGAAATCAATAGCAGATGGAAAACTGAAAAATTCAAAAATATGTGGAAATTAAACAAAACACTCTTAAACAACCAGTGAGTCAAAGAAGAAATCAAGAAGAAAATTAGAAAACATCTTGAGACAAATCAAAAACACAACATTTCTAAATTTATGAGATGCAGTGAAAGCAGTGCAAAGAGGGAAATTTATACATGTAAACTCAACATTAAAAAAGAATAAAGATTTTTAATCAATCACCTAATTTTACATCTTATAGAGATGGAAATGGAAGAAAAGACTCACCCCAAAACTAGCAGAAGGAAGTCATAAATATTAGAGCGAGATAAATGAAATTTAAAATGATAGAGAAAATCAACAAAGCCAAGAGTAGATTTTGTGAAAAGACACACAAAATGACAAACTGTAGCTAGATTGATAAGGAAAAAAGAGAGAAGCCCAAATAACTAAAATCAGACATGAAAGGGAGGGGTCATTACTACCATTTTTACATAAATGAAAAGGATTATAAGATACTATGAACAGTTGTACATTAACAAATTGGATAACTTGACAAAATGTACAAATTCCTAAAACTACAAAACCTACCAAGACTGAATCATGAATAAATAGAAAATTTGAGCATATGCATAACCAGTAAGGAGATTGGATTAGTAATCAAAAGCCTTCCAAAAAAGGAAAAGCTCAGGACCAGATGGCTTCATACATAAATTCTACCAAACATTTAAATAAGAATTAACACTAATCCTCCTAAAACACTTCCAAAAATTCAAGAGAAACTATTCCAAACTCATTCTATGAGACCAACATTAACATGACACCAAAGCCAAAACTAGTACATGAAAAGAATAATATCCCTGATGAATATTGATCCTTAACAAAATATGCCAAACCAAATTCAGCAATGTATTAAAATGATCTTACACTATGACCAAGTGGGATTTATTCCTGGAATACAAATGGTACAACATATAAAAATTGATCAGTGTAATACATCGCATTAACAGAATGAAGGGGGGAAAAAACATAAGATGGTTTCAATTCATTCAAAGTATTTGACAAAAATCAACACCCTTTCATGATAAAAACAACAAGTAAAAAGAAGTAGAAGGAAACTACTTCAGCATAAGAAAAGCCATACATGAAAAACCCACAATGAATGTCATACTCAATAACGAAAGACTGAAAGCTTTTTCCATATGATTAGAAACAAGGATGCTCACTTTTCCCCTTCTATTCAACATAGTATTAGAAACTCTAGCCAGAGTAGTTAGGCAAGAAAAAGAAATAAAAGATATTCAAATTAGAAAGAAAGAACTTAAATTATCTGACTGCAGATAGCATGACTTTATATGTATAAAAACTCTAAAAATTCCACAAAAAACTTGCTAAATCTAATAACTGAGATAGCAAATTCACAGGATGAAAATCAACATAAAAAATCAGTTGCCTGTACTTCTCTGGTGGTGTGGTGGTTAAGAATCTACCTACCAATGCAGGGGACATGGGTGCAATCTCTGGTCAGGGAAGATCCCACATGCTGCGGAGCAACTAAGTACGTGCACCACAACTACTTAGCCTGTGCTCTAGAGCCTGCGAGCCACAACTACCGAGCCTTTCTGCAACAACTACTGAAGCCCACGTGCCTAGAGCCCATGCTCCACAACAAGAGAAGCCACCACAATGAGAAGCCCACACACCACAACAAAGAGTAGCCCCCGTTCCCCATAACTAGAGAAAGCCTGCGCGCAGCAACGAAGACCCAACATAGCCAAAAATAAATAAATTTTTCAAAAAAATCAGTTGCCTTTCTATATATTAACAATGAAAATCCCCAAAGAAAATGAATAAAAGAATAAAACACTTAGGAATAAACTTAAACCAAGGAGGCCACAGACCCTGACCCTAAAATTATGATACATTGCTGAAGGGAATTAAAGAAGACATAAATAAATGGAACACCTCAATTAAAGGATTAAAGGACTTAGTTCAGATGTTAATCCTACCCCAAATGATCTACAGACTTAATGCAATCCCTATAAAAATAAAAATGATATTTTTTGAAAAAACTGAAATATCTATTCTTAGATTCATACAACACCAAATAACCAAAACAATCTTGGAAAAGAAGAACAAATTTGGTGTCACAATTCCTTATTTCAAAATTTAATACAAAACAATAGTAATCAAAATGTATTGTGCTGGCATAAAGACAGACATATAAACCAATGGAAAATAATAGAGTACCCAGAAATAAACCCTCACATGTGTAGTCAAATAATTTTCAACATGGGTGCTAAGACCATTCAATGAAAATAAGATAGTCTTTTCAACAAATGATGCTGAGAAAACTGGATCTCCACATGCAGAAGAATGATATTGGACCATTACCTTATACCGTACACAAAAATTACCTTAAAATGTATCAAAGAGATTAATGTAAGAACTAGTACTATAAAATACTTAAAAGAGAACATAGGGGAAAAGCTACATGACACTGGATTTGGCAATGATTTCTTAAACATAACACTAAAGCACAGACAACAAAATAAAAATATCAGTAGATAAATAGGGCAACATCAAAATTAAAAGCTTTTGTACATCAAAGTTCATAATAAGAGTGAAAAAGCACCACCAAATGGTATAAAATATTTCAAAATCATATATTTGATAAAGGATTAATATTCAGGATATAGAAAGTGTTCCTAAAACTCACTAACAAAATCACACACACAAGAAAACTGAATGATGGGAAAAGAATTTGAATAGAAATTTCTCCAAAGATGATATACAGATGGCCAATAAGTACATGGAAAGATGCTCAACATCACTAATCATTAGGGAAATGCAAATACAAACTATAATGAGACACCACCTCAAACCCATTAGGTAACTGCTATTAAAATGAAAAAACAAACAGAAAATAACACGGTTGGCAAGGATGAGGAGAAATGGAATCCTGTGCACTGTTGGTGGGCATGTAAAATGGTACAGCCACTGTGAAAACAGAATGACATTTCCTGAAAAAACTAAAAATAGAATTATGTGATCCATCCATTATACTTCTAGCTTTCTGCCCAGAAGAATTGAAAGCAGGGTCTCAAAGAGATATCTGCACACCCATATACACAACAGCATTATTTACAACAGCCAAAAGATAGAAGCAACCCAAATGCCCATGGATGGATAAACAAAATGTGGCATATACTTACAATGGAATATCATTCAGCCTGAATAAGTAAGGAAATTCTGACACATGGTACCAGATGAGTGAACCGTGATGACATTATACTAAGTGAAATAAACTTATCACAAAAACACAAATACTATACGATTCCACTTATGTAAGGAGCCTAGAGCAGTGAAATTCATACAGACAGAAAGTAGAACATTTGTTGTCAGGGTCTGGGGAATGAAGAAATTGGGAGTTGATGTTTAATGATACAGAGTTTCAGTTTGGGATGATGAAAAATTCTAGAGGTGGATAGTGGTGATGGTTACAGAACAATGTGAATGTGCAAATTGCCACAGAACTGATCACTAAAGGTGGCTAAAATATGTATATTTTACCACAATAAAAAAGATGAAAAACAAAGTCTCTTTTTGGCTGGGGAGTGGATAACGGAGTAGGGAATGATAAAAGCAAAAGCAAATATATTGATTTTTAGTACAAGCCTTGTGTGATGGTCATAGCTGTACATCACATGGATGGTACACCTAAAACAACACTGCACCAGGGGGTAGGGGATGGAAGTAGGTGGGAAAATAGCATAAAAGTAACACCTTAAGCCTCCCTAAACTGGTAGTCCCAACAAACACCATTTGATTTATCAGTTTAGTTCCTGTAGAAACCAGACGAATCCCAAAGGAACACATTGAACTATCATACAAGCTAAACTCCAAACTCAACCAACTAGTTGTTCCCGTTGCAGCCACAATGCCAAAAGTTTATCTTTGCAAAAGCACATTAGCATGGCTTCAGGTAAACATATATGGTCATTAATTTGGCCATTAATTTTTCTATTGTTATCAGAAAAAAAGTTCAGACACAATTTAT